>NC_048553.1:64064-311898 GCF_902806685.2 Maniola hyperantus | reverse complement strand
AGGAGGTAGCATTTAATACATTGAAGAATGCGTTGGTAACCGCACCTGTTCTTGCGGTACCGAATTTTGAAAAACCATTCAAAATACATTGTGATGCTTCTGCATATGGTGTTGGCGGTATGCTAACGCAAGAAACCGATGGTTGCGATCATCCCATTGCGTATGTCAGTAGGAGCCTAAATAAAAACGAAAGGAATTACAGCGCGACGGAACGCGAGGCTCTAGCTGTGATTTTTGCAGTGGAGAAATTTCAGGCTTATTTTGGTTCCAAGCCAGTCACAATTATCACAGACCATGCATCCCTAAAGTGGTTCTTAAATTTAGAAAATCCCTCAGGACGACTCGCCAGATGGGGTTGTAGATTATCACAGTATAATTTTGTTATCGAACATAGGAAGGGTTGTGATAATGTAGTTCCGGATACCTTGTCGAGACTCATACACGTAGATGTAGTTGGTGATCGTAATGATAACTCTAGTCAACAAGTTTTGGTAGATGACTGGTATGACAAAACATTTAATGGCTGTAAAATCAATCCAGCAAATTTTCCGAATTTTAGTATTTTGAACGATAAACTATATCGTTACAGTAAATGTAAATACCAGCTTCTCAGTGAGTTCGACTGGAAAGAGGTAGTCCACAAGAACGACATCCTTAGAATTATGCAACAAAACCATGCAGATGCAACTGCAGGTCATTTTGGTGTGTTCAAAAACTCATCGCAGATTATCCCTCAGATATTTTTGGCGTGGTATGTATAAGGACGTGGTTGAGTACGTTAAGAATTGTGATACTTGCTCTGCGTATAAACACACGACATCAGCCACTCCAGGTCTGCTAGGGAAGCCTAAAGTCTGCGAGAGACCTTTTCAGGTCATTTCGGCTGATTTAGTCGGACCTTTGCCTAGGTCTAAATCAGGATTTACATTTCTTTTTGTGGTGACGTGTTGTTTTTCGAAATATACAATGTTGTTTCCGTTACGGCGTGCCACAGGTGCCGCTGTTGTTAAAGCGCTAGAGAATTTTGTATTTTTGAACCATAGTGTTCCAGAGACTGTGATTGTGGACAATGGGTCCCAATTTACAGGATCTGAATTCCGTAATCTCATTAAGCGTTATAATATTCCGAAATTACACTACACACCACTGTACACTCCGCAAGTTAACCTTGTTGAGAGGTACAATAAGGTTGTTATGACTGCTGTAGCCGCTTTTGTGAAAGATAACCACAGGTCCTGGGACGAAAACCTGTACAAGGTCCAGTTCGCCATAAACAGTGCGGTTAATGAATCCACTGGATTCTCCCCGTTCTTCCTTGTCCACGCTAGAGAACCGGTCTTAAATGGTTCCTTCTATAAGGACACGGATAAGGAGTACGAGGCCGGAATTCCAAGGGAGGAATACGCAGGAAAGTTTGGATCTTTGGAGGACATATTTGGTCAGGTTAGGAGAAATTTGTTTCAGGCTCATGCAGAGTATGCAACGCATTACAACTTAAGGCGTAGGTCTGCAAGCTATTCTGTTGGGGATATAGTGTGGAAAAAGACCTATCCACAAAGCGACGCTACAAATTTTTTCGCAGCTAAGCTGGCACCTAAGTATGAAAAGTGCAGGGTTGTCAAGGTTTTGTCACCTTTGGTTTACGAACTAGTTAGAGTAGCTGACAACCACCCAATAGGCACTTGGCATATTAAGGATATTAAGAAGTAGAGATTTGCCATTACTTAGTTTGGTCTAAACTGTTTGAATATTTAAGTTATCAATATTCAATTAGGAATTTGAATGAGTGTAGTGATGTTCTGAGTTAACAGTTACATTACCATGGTTCAGTTGAGGAGGAATGTAGTGGATGTATGTAGGGATGAATATGTGATGATTGGAATGCTTGTGGTAGACCAACCGGTAGAGAAAGTAAAAATGCAAATATCGTACTTTGGGGATAACGAAAAGGGGGGGGTTTTGTGTTTTGTTTTCGTTTTCCTTCTAGATAATGGATCATTTCTGTTATTTTTCCGATTCTGTTCCGAGATCTATTTTCTAGGAGAGTTATTTCGTTTTTTTTTCTCATATTCCGATTTTGATTCGGTTTATTTTTCCGAATGGGATAGAGAACGGTTGCCATATCAGATGGACCCGTTCACAACCAGTTTTTCCGTATTTGTTGAGTAACAAATATTAAGATGGTAGTTTAAAAGAGTGAACCACCGTAGGCCTAGACGCATTCTATCAGTCAGCTGAAGAATGATGCCAAGATGTTTCCACTCAAGTGTCTTAGACACCATGAAGTTTTTTTGTATATATTCTTTTTAGAAGTTAGGGTTGTGTAGTTAAGTATAATGTATAAAACCTTACACTGTTTTCAGTATATTTATTTTGTTAGACAATTTTCCTTGTTAGTGGTAGATGTGCGTTCACGCGTAACTTCTGTGTTTTTTTTGTTTGTTTGTTTCAGGCAAATTGTTAGTAGTTGTTGGATGACGCTGAGGGCAGCGTGGTTCAACCTGTTGAACCTTTTCGTAGGAGGGGAAGTATTGTGACGTTGTAAATTTTGAACTACTAATTAGCGTTTCGCTTTTAATTAAAATCTATTTTGTTCAAAGTATGTTGGTGCCACCTAGCATCAAGGTGCAGAACTACGCGTGGGTCGATGTTCAGAGTTCATTCGAGCCACAATAGATGGCGTTTGCTTCGTTGTCAATTGTCGTAAAAATAAAACAAAAATAATTAAATAAAACCATAATATCATTTGTTTATTGTTAAGTCATTAACAAAACGGTTCTTATAATATATCCTTAGGTTCCGCAAATATTCAAAAATGAATTGGCTTCATGATCAAACTAAATGAGAGCGGCTACACTCGGGTTGCGTCTGGCAACACCGATTGCTGAGATTTAGAATTTTCCTGGAGTCAACATGTGAAGACGAATTTTTTTCGTTCCAGGAAAATCTCACTTCTTTTCGCCCATGGCTTCGCCTGGAAAAATACAATAGTCAAAAATTTTAGTCATCCTAACGTATTTTCAATGTTTCATCAGTTATGGTGAGTGAAAAATCAAGTAATGTGGATTCGACAAAATGGCGGTTTGGTTAGAGAAAATCCTAATCTCATGATTTCTTTCAGTTCCAGTTATTTTAACTTCCCAAATAAATGAGGATAATGGGTTGTGGGTGGACTTCTGAAAACCATTGGTGGCCAGGAGTTCAATAGGTGAGTTGTGTTTGATCGGGAAAATTCCACGTGTCGAAATTTTCACACAGCACAAATTATAATCTTGTTTTTCTTTGTTACAGGGTTTACGTTTACGTTTACGTTTACGTTTACGTTTACGTTTACGTTTTACGTTTAGCTTCAGTTTTCCGTTTTAGTTTTACGTTTGCGTTTTCGGTTTTCGTATTTATTTCTTTTGCACATTCACGTTGACAACTTAATTGCTATGGATAAGACTTGGTGAAAATCTTTGTAAGGAAACATTTCGGTTGTGAAGAATCAAGTTAAATTGAGTTTTGGATCTTGGCCGATGCCGTCCAGCTACCTTGCAGTCTTCGCACCTACAAGTAAGCAAATGTTTGTATCCTGGAACAGTTTAGTGAACCTTCTTAGTGTATGTGTACAGTAAGAACCCTGTCTTTACTACTGAGCTTTTATTTTGAAACAATTTTATGAATTTTACTGTGTCATTGTCTATTCCATGCCAATGGCATCTTAAATTTAAAACATAGATCTTATGTACTATCTACCTAAGTCATTCTAATGTATCTAAATTAAGTCTTGGCATTAAGCTAGAATAACTAAGCATTATTAGCCATCATTCTGTATTAAGCGACCCCGGTAAAAGTTACATTAAAAACAATTTTGCCTAACATCTAGCAAATTTCATTTATAACACCTCATATGCATTACAAGGGAGTCGACGGCTAGCTTCTATTCTTTACTAGGTAGATAGATCAAGTAAAGTAAATTAAAATTATTTTTTTTTCCTCTAATCTTTGTAAGGTGATAGATTATTCCGTATCCGGGTATATTTCTATTCCGTCCAATTTATCACCCTTACATATGGGGGTCGGAAATTTCATCTCAGGCAATCCATCACCGGCTCACTATGCTGACGAACATCGATCTCCTCTCAGAATGAAAGGGTTTGGCTGTAGTCTACTACGATGATGCCAAAAACTGATGCTGGAAGGGTGTTCCAAATCTAAGCAGTCCTGATTAGAAATGTGGTGGCAAATCGCTTCGTACGAATCCGGGAAATTTCCACTACGTGCGGGTGCAGACCTTAGCGATGCCTTGCGGTAGGTACGATACTAGAAAGGTGAAGGAGTAACCGGATTGAAAGTTCTTCGACACACTCCGATTTCAAAGTTCTAACTTCTAAGCTTCGGAATAATAACAAAATGCGCTCGCCAACATTTCGCCACTCTTCTATAATATGTAGAGTTAGATATCTACATGGGTAGGAATGTGTCATTTGAGCAGACATTATTTTAATATGCATAATGTATCATCTCCGGACGTTATCAGCAGATCAGCTGCGGGTTCCAAGAGTTGCGCTACAGTACCGCACCTACCGACCTAGACCTACCTAGTACTTAGATATCATTTACTAAATTACTGATGTTATCATTTATCACAGACCTAGTATATACTTACTAGGTATATGGCTATACGTTGGTACATACCTATTACATATACCTAAGTATATCTTGTCGATTCTGTCTAGATAGATAGGTACTATGTCTAAAAAAAATTGGAATAGGTAAGTAGATACCTATACTAGCTATACTACATTTTACTTACCTATCCGTAGGTATTATAGGTATATAATTATGAGGTATATAAGTAGGTAGGTACCTACTTATCTTCCAAACTTATTTTTGAAGTTAGGCACTTTTTAGTAAAAGGACTGCAGTTATATCTACCTACCTACTCTGTATTGTTATGTTCATGAACTCAGCCAAAACAAAGTCTTTAAAACTTAAGAAGCCACTAACAGCTGATTTTAGTGCGTCCTTAGATCGTTGTCCGCCTTATAAATATCCGCAGCCTCTGATCTCCGCGGCGGGCGTCACGCTCCATCGCCCGCCCTGTGTTCTCCTCCTCTCCACCCTTCTCCACCCTATTCACAACCCTATTTAAATCTACATTAAGTTCCGTTTACATTACTTTGAAGTTGAGAAACAGTGGCCGATTCAATCCAGTTACTTTTAAGTCATTTTGAAACTTAAAGTTTAGGTGAAAGAGTTCGATTTCTATTGTAAGTTGTTAGAAACACGTTTTCCATCGATTCAAAAATACTGTCCGGGAAATTAGTTTTATCACCCAATCAATTTTAAACCCTATTTAATAGTATAAGGGTGTAAATTAGAGTGTAATAAAGACAAAGGGCCGGAGACAACGGAAGCAAGCGATGGTATCTGGGATTTAATTAGTGGGCTTAATTAAGAAATTCGAGTTATTCGAAGCGATAATTGGATCATTTATTTAAAGTTTCACGGCCTTTTTGATGTTTAGGTTAGTAGCCGATATTCGTTTTTGGGAGGGATAACCGACTTAGTAGGAGTAGGTAGGTACTAGCTTAGTTCGTAGTTCGTAAAGTTGCGTTCATACATACCTATGCAGATCATGTTGGTAATTGGTTACCTACTTAGATGATGCCTGCAACTTCATCCGCGTGCATTTGGGTTTTTTTAAAATCCCATGGAATCTCTGTGATTTTCCGAGATAAAAAGTAGCCACCTACTCTTCACTGGGATGCAAGCTATCTTTGTACTAAATTTTGTCAAAATCGGTTAATCGGTTATCGGATGGGCCATGAAAAGGCAGTCAGACGGCCGTGCTTTGTGCATCAAAAAATATTTTTTGAGTTAAGTATCTAGGTACCTACCTATCAATAAAAACGTGTCAGTTTTGGAAAACTAATATTTCTAAAAATAATGAATAAATGAAAAAATAATGTTTACCATACCTACTTATCATGTCATGTTGAAATGCAGATGAAAACGAAGTTTAGCAGCAAGTATCTTGAAGTAGGTAGGTACATACCTACTTATGTACCTATCCACTTCGTACTTAGGTACATACCCACATGTCATGTCAGCCGGCTCATGTTGGACGCTGAGCGCATCCTACGTCTCCGGCAATCAAACAAACTGACAAGCGGTATCAGTATCAAAGCGCGCCGCCCGCCCTCCGCTCGCAGCCGCTACTGTGCGATAGTGATGGCCCATTGACTTGTTGTTGATTTGTCGATGAAAGGACGATGGCTATACCCTACACGTAAGAGTTAAAAATAGTTTTATTTTTGTTTTAAGGTGGATACAATCATAATGACAGTTCCGACATACTTTCTTTTCTATTTCAAACATCACCAAATAAGCAATTTTTAACTGTCGTTTTGCAAGTTTAAATAATTTTTAAATATTTTCAAAATCTCTAAATGCGAACGTTTTGGGCAAAATTAGGTAGATACCTACATATTAATTTGAATAAGTATCTTTATTCTAAGTAGGTAGGTACTATTTGGAATAGGTACAATTATTGTTGTATTTTGCTTCGTCTCGTTTCAAGGTAAGTATCTTCCTCTAACCCAAAAGCATCTTAATAAATTGTTCTAATGTTTACGGGGTTGTTTAAATCTAAAAGGTTGTTTATCAAAGAAGACAAAAGTCAAAGTCAGGCAGCCATATATCGATTTAATTAACGCTGTCTACGAATAGGTACCTACTACCTACATTATACATTTTTTCTTTCTGTATGGTGTATCGATAAGCTTTTATCGATTTAGAATTGCATCGATAACTACCTGTAAACGTAAACACATCACTAATATCATGACATGTCAGAGATGTCGCAAGTATGCGGTATAGAGTTGCGCAGACACATGAAGCTTATTAGCTACAGACTACATAAAACTGAGGGAAAACAAAAACTACATAAAAACAGCTTGGAGGCGCCGTCGGATTGATTGTCGGTCTGTTTGTAGGCTTGTATGTGACTATAATATGACAACCTTTTTGTTGGGGGTGCGTATTCCGGCCTCACTGCCTCAATTAATTTTAGAGTTTGTAAAAGATTTTAAATAAGTAGGTACTTAGATTTGATTTGATTTTGAAAAATATATTTTTCGTAAATAATTCTGGTGGCATAGGTAATACCTAGGTAAGTAGGTACTATAAACTGGTTTAAGGGGTACCTATTTACCTACTACATCAATTGTCTAGGTATCCCCTTTCATTGACTAAAATGAGCATGAGCATGAGTCTAAGGCTCGGTCTCCACCTAAGCGGAGCGGAGAGGAGATGTGTAGGTACAGTCCATCAATCCGATTTTCAAAAGATGACGTGATAATTTTATCACACGACATTTATTTTGAATCTGATTGGTCGATTGAACGCATCTCCTATCCTCTCCGCTTAGATGAAGACCGGGCCTTAGAGCAATGTCAATTCAGTTTTTTCCGATTTCCCTACCCTGGTATACCTGTGTACCTACCTTCTTAAGTAGGTAAGTACCTACCTACGGCAAAGATTTTCCTTTTGAATGAATTCAATATACCTACTAACCTGCCTGTTATACCTAAGTACTCTGAATCGATTTACCTCAATGATACGGTGGTATACCACTTACCAGCCTACGTGCATGCTACGATTAGATTACTATAGGGTAGGTTACAACATGGGGTTATTCAAGGGGCGGACCAACCAATTCCTGAAAGTGCGGCAACGCATCGGCAGTTCCTCTGGTGCTGCAAATGTTCATGGGCGGTGATAATCACTTAACATGAGGTGACCTGCCTGCTCGTTTGCTTGCTATCTTTATATAAGAAAAGTAGGTAGGTACATGTCAGTCTGTCTATCAGTTAGAAGTGACGTGTGATAAATAGCGCAGTAAGCGAGTCCTACGGCGCTGGCAATGCGCTGGCAGCTGACATTGCCTGCTGGTTATTAATGCTGCTATTAATCTGCGTATTAGCGGCTCAGCTCGCGCTGAGTGTGTCTATCTAGTGTTCCTAGACTCCGATAACAGTCACACGACATTATATATTTATTGTAGATTTTTTTCAGGAAAATTGTAACCGAATACCCTACGTAGTAGCCGAGATAGCCTAGTGGTAACGACGTCCGCCTCCTATTCGGCAGGTCGGGGGTTCCATCCCGGGCACGCACCTCTAATTTTTCGGAGATGTGCGTTTTGAGAAATTAAATATCACTTGCTTTAACGGTGAAGGAAAACATTTTGAGGAAACCCGCATGTCTAAGAGTTCGCCATTTTCTCAAAGGTATGTGATACTAGCTGATTCCCGCGACTTCGTCTGCGTGGTTTTTTAAAAATCGCGTGGCAACTCTTTGATTTTCCGGTATAAAAGTAGCATATGTCACTCTCCAGGTCTTTATCTATACCCATGCAAAAAATCACGTCAATCCGTTGCACCGTTGCGATGTGATTGAAGGGCAAACCAACAAACCAACAAACCAAACGGACAGACGAACAGACAGCGAAGACATAGTAATAGAATCTCGAATTAGCACTGAAACCTAAAAAGTAAATGTGATTTCCATTTATAGAAAAGCCTCTGAGTAAGTACTCTGGTTATACGCAATCATAAGTCAATTCGCAAGTAGGTTCTTGCAATAAGGTTCAAAAAAGCATAAGTCAGGTGCCACACTAGGTTGAGAAACGCAAGCGGGCGCAGCGTCGCGAACGCTCCGTGACGCGAGCAGTGAGCACCAACAAGCTGTGTCGCCGCAACCAGCCGCAATGAAACGTAGCGAGACGCATCGCGCCGCAATTACACCACGCCTCGGCACCGACCAATTGATGCACTGACAAACGCTAATTGATATTTATTTTATGTCCAATTTGATCTTGGGGCAATTAATATGCTCATTAAATCTTCATAGTACACTGGCTAGGCAAGCTGTGTTTCTAGTTTAAAATAAGCCATAAGTTACCACTATTTTAATGTATAAGAAAGTCATCAATCTTCCATCTTATTATATCCAAATAAAAAGAATAATGATAAAAATATAATCACAAAAATTAATGAACTATTAAAAAACCAATCGAACTTCAAGATCCTTTTGCACATACAATATTTTAAACCAAATAACATAAAATGTGTACTTGTATACCTCTACACTCTACAGGTATTTTGTGTTACTTCACAAAATAGCTGTACTCTGTATTGAACTTTATTTTCCAATAAGAAAAGGTTACATTAATAGAAAAATGCTACTGGATATGGTCAACTTTTAGATACCAGTCCATAACATTTGATAGCGAAGCTAAAATTACGTTTTGACCTTAGTGTAATGCGTTTTTTGTGTAAAGTCAAACAAGTAGGTATTCATTAAATCGCTATTTATAGAAAAGTAGGCGCATTAAGAAACTGGTGGAGTTAATCATTTGATTAACCATTTCATGAAACACTAACGAATTTACCGCGAAATAGCATTTTAATAGCAACGAGTAAGAAGGTACAGAATTCAGTTAATTTACTAAATGACAGTGAAAAGTGGTGTTCCGCGCATCGGTCACGGCTGTGGAGATGAAAGCGTGTTTCTGCGAAGACGCGAGCGGAGCGGGACGCGGCGTCGTCGCGCGCCGTCGCGCGTCGCTGGCGCGGCTCCGGTGTGCCGCCAGCTTTATAATTAAGTAACTATGAGGGGACGGGACTAATTTTAAACTTTCTATAAAGATTAATTTAGCAAAAATATATTTTTATTTTTTTATTTTTATTATAAAGGCACACAAAACAGGTTTCAGCTATAAATGGTCCAAATAAAAATAAAAAACAATAGATTAAAATCTAAGCGGTAACCCTAAATATGTGTACCTACACAACACTTCTTAAATAAATATATGCACTAACTAACTGATAAGATACAATTTATAAAAACACAGAAAAAAGAAATACAAGAAAATTAACTATGAAAAATATACTTAAAGTGGAGAAGATGCAAAATGTTGATTAATATGTTTTTTAGACCATATCCAGTACTTAGCATTTTAGAAAGTAGTTGTTGCTATTTTGACGTGATGGACGTTAAAACACCCACTACTGAGCACGGGTCTCCTCTCAGAATTAGAAGTGTTCAAGCCATAGTCCGCCACGCTGACCAAGGTCGGGTCGGCAGATTTACCTACACAGTTTTTTTTTTAAATATAGGCATCCAAGTTTCTTCAAGTTTTTTCCTTTCATCGTTAAAGCAAGTGATATTTAATAAAAAAAAAAATAAAAAAAAAAAAAACATTTATTTCCACCAAATACAATTCATATTTTTGTTAGTATTGAGACCTTAAAACTAGTTATTATAAAATTCTTACCAAAACAATACTGTGCACCTGTATTCCTTAATTATGTATTTGCTTAATCGGCACATAATTCTGAGGTGTGTGTGTGTCTGGGAGAGAATCGACGACGCGTGATAATATCTTAACCTTATCTTATCTAGGCTATCATATCACTGCTCATAATGATTTCAAATGGAATTTGTTTGCCTATACTTAATTATAATTTTAGGCAAATGTGTCCATCTTAAAATTAAACCCCTTAAAATTACTTTTATAGTGTTTTATTTAGCGATAAAATGGCGTTAGTCGTTGGTAATGGCGGCGGCGTGGCTCGCTTTGATGGCGCGGCACAGTGATTAATTGTTCAGTTGGTTGTCTGTTTGTGTGTACTCGCTATGAATCAACATTAATGCTGTCACAACATGTGGACCAGTTTCTGAAGCTTATCATCAACCAATAGACATGAGAAGAGCCTTCCCGCGTGGTGCTTAGCTTTGTACCGATGACAAGCACCCGGCGTCCCTGGAAGCAGCTCCTACATGAACAAAATCAGTAGGCTGACTAATTTTTTCACCACGACGGCTATCTCTAAGACCAAGCTATCGCGGTTGCGGCTTTTTGGGCTCTCATTTTGAGGTGACCGTCGACTCGAGAAAAAGAAGAAGATCAACCAATAGACTCTACAGCTGGACGTACCTACCTAGGGCTCTTGTAGGGACTTCCACACGCCACAGTTCCCACGACCACCCGCTTGTCTATCGGATTTCGCACTATGTGCCGTGCCCATTGCTACTTGACTGCTTCAGCTTTGCAATCCGTTGAGCTATGTCGGTTACTCTAGTTCTCCTACGGATCTCCTCATTCCTGATTTGATCATGTAGAGTAACTCAAAGCATAGCTCTCTCCATCGCTCGCTGAGTGACTCTGAGCTTTCTTATGAGGCCCATAGTTAGCGACCGCATGTCTTGATGGATCCTATATTAGGCAACACCCACTGTTGGTTTTCAAGCAATGAGGAATGCTGGAAGATGAGAAACCCACAATATTAGAACCTAAACTAGGTAGATAACGTAGGTTTAACTGGTAATGTGTGGCACAGCTTTCTAAAATAAACGTTTTTTTCTTTCTTCTTTTCTAAACTAATAACTTACACCGGTAGGTACCTATTCAAGTTAAAAAGGTGAATGCCCCTAGGATAACCCTCCACCTCCCATGACGACACCAACACCAACCTCTCGGTTATCTCTTGGGGGCTACACGTCACTGGCACAGCTGAGATCCCCGCTGCTGCTTCTCCGTGGTACCGGCCTGGCACCTGTACGCTTCGAGCTGCTTCGCCTCTTGTGCCAATGGTGCGCGAATTCCCGTAGCCTGTTGTAGTTCCCCGCCGATGAGACGAGGTCCGTGTAGAAGACCGGAGGTGAATGACTCTATCTTCGTTCATCATGATCGACCCATCGCCGGCTCACTACAGAGCACGGGTCTCCTCTCAGATTGAGAAGGATTTTGGCCATAGTCTACCACGCTGGCCATGTGCGGATTGGTAGACTTCACACACCTTTGAGAACATTATGGAGAACTCTCAGGCATGCAGGTTTCCTCACGATGTTTTCCTTCACCGTTAAAGCAAGTGATATTTAATTGCTTGAAACGCACATAACTCCGAAAAGTTACAGATGCGTGTCCGGGATCGAACCCCCGACCTCCGATTAGAAGGCGGACGTCCTAACCACTAGCTTATCTTCGTTCAACTCTACCCAATTATATTAGTGGGAATCATTTGGCTGTAATTAGAAAATTACACAGCATCTATATTTGGCCCAAGCCAAGCCGATATGTCGTCGTTCCGGCACAAACCGCATCGCCCGCGGGCCAGCCGCCGCGCATCCATTACGGTAAACGGCGTGACGTGGAGGGATGCGTGATGGAATACAAACACACCCGTCAAAGGGTACAGGCGGGTGCGTAAGTGGGAGAGCTAGAGCTAGAGAGGGCACTATCTCACTAGGACACCAGTGGCGGTGCAACTAGTCGCTCTAACAACAAAATGTAGGTATACAGATCTATTAGTCCAGCAGCCGCCAAGTGTTTTTGTCCTACAAAATAGATGTTATGACTGGAGTGTCTTCCACTCCGAATGTGTCCAAATAACGAGGTCATTAAATTATGAATAACCAGCTGATTTTTTGTCAAACGAAACCTAACCACGAAAATTCAACTTGTTATTAAACAGAAAAAAAAAACACTTGGCGGCTGCTATTAGTCTGAGTCTGATATACAGCCGCCATATTGGTTTTTTTTTCAAATTGTAGCCAGTATGACTCGGGATGATGTAAGGATTCTAACGATACTTCATGCATCTAAATCTGTTTAGGCATTTAGAAGGTATGGTGGAATAAGAAACTCCCTACATGGATCCTGAAAATGTTACACTCCTTTTTTTGGACAGTCGCGTTATGAATACACTTGTGCACGCGATGTTGCATTGGAGTTCAGTACGAAGCCATTTTTCACAGCGCGCTTGAACGCTTGGCTACCGACCGGATTTAGAGTTTAGAGACGCCGCACTGCGCCGCGCCGCAACGCACCGACGCATTGCAGCTAATCGGCTTTTTCATTGCAACTGCTTTTAAGATCCGACATGACTTTTATTAGGACAGAAAACTTATAATAGACTTCTGAGTAGCTTCATATATATTATACTGACTGGGTACCTACCTATTTGTAAATTTCAAAAGAATTGTTTGTCTGTTTCATCATCATCATCATGAACCTATCGCCAGCTCACTACTAAGTACGGGTCTCCTCCCAGAAGTAAACCCAGGGTTTGGGAGAGGTAAAAAAAAAAGAATATTAGCTTCATCATGTATCATATTCCCCTTATTTCCTCCAACTTAGCTACGTTTAGCATCGATATAAATGACGTAATGTCCACAGACCTAATCCGTAGGTACGTTTGGTAGTTTTTAAACTGTTTTTTTAATTATATAAGCGCCATCTATTGCGCAGTTTTAGTTCCACTACAACTACTCCTCAATAGATGGCGTAATAAATTTTGAAATTTTACAAAGAAAAAAACCCGTACTTTTCATAATTTACAAGCATCACAAGCATCTAATGATCTATGGACCTATAAAATGATAAAAATAATAACTGGATATATAAGAAAGAAGTACATAAAAATAAAACATTAGACATATTTGATTTGAGGATTTTACGTGGATTTTACCTATGATTCCCGTACCTATCTAATCTATGGTAATCTATATTCTGTGGCCAGTGGTGCCATCATAGGGTATAATATTATTACAGTAGATTTAGGGTAAAACTGACCTACCATGGTAACGTTTTCATCATTCAATAAGATATTTTAAGGATTTTCCATAAATCGTGTTTGAACTTTGTTCATTGAAAAACTTCTTAGAAAGATTTGATCTAAACTGACTGACTGATATTTCAACGCACAGCTCAAACAATTGGACGGATCTTGCTGGACATGCAGATAGCTATTATGACGTAGACGTCCACTAAGTAAGAATTTTTGAAAATTCAACCCTTAAAAGGGTAAAAGAGGGGGTTAAAATATGTATAGTCTACGAAGTTGTGAGCATAAATTAGGTAAAATTCAATTCATTAATTTCATTCCATCAACCTGTATGCATCCACTGCTGGCTCATATTATAAACCTTTCCAAGGGCGTGCTACCAAACTGAAACACGGTGCTCCCCTTCCTTATTCACTCGCTCCCTTAAGCGAGCACAAGCTAGTAAGTACATAGTTAATAATGTAAAATGTAAATTCTAATCTATTATATTATAATACAAAATGAATATGAAATTTAAAAATCATTAACAATTTGTAACCGCTAAAAATATTAGTATTTTTGGTAATAAATAAATAAATAATTATTGAGATTGAGACCAAACATAGGGTAAAATGAATTATGGTTCTTGCAACACAGCCAGTGTGGCAGCCAGAAAAAAAAGTTTGTGATTTGTCAAGCTAAAATGTTAATGATCGTTTTAGATATTTATTATTAAATAAAATCCAATATTATGGGGACTGAAGTTGCTATATCTTTTAGTTCTTTGCGAGCTCAACTAGAGAGTGAGAAAAGTAGTTTGTTTAAGATAGATGAAAATATAAAGAAAATTGTTCAAACATCCGGACGGTTTACCGATAGGTTAGCGATCGCAGTATCATCCTTGAGATCATTTTGTGGCATATATCATTAATTATATGCTTGATTACAGATTTAACGCATCAGGGGATTACACGAGAGGCGGCTCGCGGCAGGCAGGTCGGAATTTATACCCAGACGTAGCTAATAACTATAAAATCGAAGACCAAACGCGTCGCAAACATGAAACCAAAACTGTGTTTAGCAGGCAAGTTTGTTTAAAAATAAATAATTATAGCCACCTGAAATATTTAGGGTTTAGAAATAGTGTATTATGCAAAAATATGCAGAAAATCACACTTTAGAATGAGTGGACAAGTTAGACGATTTTCCATTTCCCCGACTGCTTAGTCAGAAATTTGCTATTCTGCAAGCTTATGAAAAACCGTCTGTGTGTGCACAAGTGACCAAACTTGTATAAGACTATTAAATTTATGGCATGCAGTGCTCAGTGGTTTGCAGGTCATAGAAGCAAAAAGCAGTGCTTAGCCTAGTTAAAATAGATATTCATTTTTCATTATGATCTACTAGTAAATATACTGTTACAGTATTGAAAAGAGCAATTGCTGAGTTTCTTGCAGGCCCTGGTGATGGGTTGTTCATGATGATCATGATGATGATTGTACAGACTGTCAGCGCGCCACGACAGCGATGGCGAGGATGACGGGCCAGGCACCAAACGCGCGCGCGTACCGTCGGCCGTGTGCCGCGAGCTGCCATCGCGCGCGGCTGTGCTACGTGCTCAAGGGGACGACGAACAAGCAAGGAAGAGGAACCGGAGGATCTTCGGCTCCCTGCTGGGGACCTTGCAGAAGTTCAAGCAGGAGGAGATTGTGCTGCAGACTAAGGTATGTACTCTAGTCCTCTACAGAACAACCGTGTTAGCCGTGTTACGCACATAAGAGCAGATGAGGAATTTAATTTAAGAAAAAAAATTTTACACAACTTCCCAAAAAGGAGCGGAATGTTTTCAGCATTAATGTATGTATGTGAGTGTCTTTATTCTACTATAACTTCTAAATGACTGAACAGATTTGGATGAATAGGATGAACGATTGACGCTTGCCATAAATGTCAAATAAATATGACAGCTTTACATAATTTTTCACATTTGAAAATGGTACCGATGATTTTCAAATGTAAAAAATGTTACTTTTCAATTTCTTGGCAGGGCATTCATGTTTTTAATTATAACTAACTGTTGCTTTCCAGGAAGACAAGAAAGCTCAAGTGGAAAGAAAGATAGAAGAGCAAGCAAGACAAGAAAAGGAAAGAGAGCAGAAAGAAAGAAAGACATTATTCGCCGAGCGAGAACACAAGAAAGCCACCATCAAAGCCCTAGAGGCCAAGATGGCGCGCGTCCAAGAGTTCGAGAAATGGGAGGCCTCGCAGCAATGTCTGGAGAACTTTATACTGACCAAGGCGAGCCCTAACATGTACTGGATCCCAAAGAAAATGTCAGAGAAGGCCCAGGAAAAGCTGGATGCCAGTAGAAAGTATCATGAAAGTGAGTACCACTGTTTTTACTTGCATACAAACTCTGTGATTTGTGTACAGGGTGTAACCAAAATGCTAGCAAAAACTTAGTGTTATTGTTATACTACCTAAACACAATCTAATACCAATAACCATTTGCTTCATTTTGTAGTTTTAGTGATTTTGTATTTTTTAACCCTCAATGTATAGCTCGCAAAACTCGGGTCAATGCCACGCCTACTACGTGGCATTGACTCCGAATGGCCTACTTACGCAACGTTCGTTGACATCTAGCGTCAGTCAGATGTTTCATTTAAAATCTATCTTGAACTTTTACAAAATATAGGTTTTTTTTTATTTTCGCGTTTTTTTTTGGTGTTATCATAACAGTAATCATCAGTAGTATCACCTGTCTTCGTTTTTGCTAGCGTTCTAGTTACAGTATTTAGGTTTTCTGAAAATCCTCTAGGAACTGATTTTCCAAAAAAAAAGTGTCCTATGTCTGCCTTCGGGATGCAAGCTATCTTTATGCTAACTTTAGTTAAGGTTGGTTCAGCAGTAGAGATGTGAAAAGGTATAGATAAATATTACAAATGTTAAGTTGAAGATTTTAAAAATAATGTGTTTTGATTGCCTTGTTTTATTATTCTCTTCATATTATTTACAGCCAAGTATGGTCATTTCAATCAGAGTAAGTAATGAATGATAATTAGTAATTAGTTTACTTTCCTTATTTTTATATTGTTTAAATTTGTAGCATAGACTAAAAAGTCTTTAAATGAAAAATTCATGTTCCGTCCTGTTTTAGCAATATTAAAAAGAGAAAGGTATACTAAATTGAGTTTAGGGAAAGACAACAGAATCAGCGCCAATATTTTCCAATAAATACTTTAGTGCAGCTGTCACTTTCAGATTGAAGAAGAATTATTTATTTCTTTTAAAGAATACAAAATTCAGTTACAGAGAAAACTATTTACAATACAACAATATGTATTTGTTTGTTTGGCAATCATATTATTACTTTGTATTTCCAGAGTGCATGTCTCGCAAACGGCTAGAGCTTCAGGACGAGTTGCGCAGAATAGAACAGAAATGTCTGCGCCCGCGCACCTTCGCCGCCAAAGAGAATGCGCAGGTGGCCCACGGGGGCGAGCGGGGGCCCGGGGGGGACGCCGGGGCGCAAGAGAACGTGGCGGAGGGGGAGGGCGAGCGGGGGCACCGGAGAGACAAGTTCGCGATGGACGTGGATGACAAGGAGGGGGAGGACAGTGAGGGAGAGGAGCGGCACGAGGGGGACAAAGCTGTTAAACAGGAGAAAGTTGTCAAAGAAGAAAAGGGCGTTAAAGAAGAGAAAGGTCTTAAAGAAGAAAAAGGTGTTGATAAGGAAAAAGGTGAGTTATATGATACTTTTTTGAATTCACTATATGCACACACTAGGCCACATCGCACCTGATGGAAAGTGATGATGTGGCCTAAGATGGGATGAAGGGATGCAATCTAAACAGATCTATATAGTCCACCAATAGATGGATAAGAACAAAATATAAAAATACTAGCTGATGGCCACGACTTCGTCTGCGTGGAGTTAGGATTTAAAATCCCATGGTAATTCTTTGATTTTCCAGGATAAAAAGTATTTTATCCCGGAAAATCAAAGAATTACCACGGGATTTTTAACAGACGGGGACGGAAAATCAAAGATGTCACTATCCAGGTCTTTATCTATATGCACACAAAAATCACGTCAATCCCTTGCACCGTTGCGACGTGATTGAAGGACAAAACAACAAACAAACACACTTTCGCTTTTATAATAAGGGTACTGATTGGAAGTGTGTAAAGCCACAAACGGTTATTTGATTTGAAAAATTATTTGACACTTCAAAAAATATTTGACAAATATTTATTTCTTTGTGTTTTTCAGAATTGGATCAAAGTAAAATGGACACAAGCGTTGAACCAAACACGTCGATGGAAGTGGATGACACTATCGACACTAACACTAACATCACTAAAGACACTAGCGCCACTAACGATACTAACACTAACACTAGCATCACTAACGATACTAACACTAATACTAGCGTCACTAACGACACTAACACTAACGACACCAGCGTCACTAACGAGGTTGTTAATGCAGACGAAGTTGTTACGGTACCAGAATAAATCGAGTTGTGTCAATGAGGAAGTTTCAGGGCAACGTTCGATAAAATTTTCATAAATAATAAATAAATAACACTGCAATTTTCCTTACGTTTCTTCCCCACAAAATGTGTGAACTGTAATAGAAGTAATTAATTAATTTCGCATCCGATTTAAAATTTAAAAAATTAAAGCATAGATCATATAGATATAGGTATTATTTTTCATCTTTAGTGGTGGGGTTATTTAGCGCCATCTATGAAAATTTTATCGAACGTTGCCCTGAAACTTCCTCATAGTGATATCAATAGCTCAACACTAGTTGGCCAATACCTCACTACAACACCATGGCGACGCCGCCACCTTGAGCTACCAAACGAGAAATACCAGACCAGACACCAGCAGCACCAGTTTCAAAATGGTTTACAAAGAGTTAATACTGCTTTTGTTACACGTAACGACGTAGGGCGTCCTTGGTAGTACAACTAGTAAGACGCCAAATAGTTCTATTTTCTGGTGGCGTCACCAAATTGCTTATGCAACCAAGCGGACACGTGAGGTATCCTCCATAGAGCTGTATATATTATATTTTGTTCAGCGCGACTGGTTGCGTCGCCACTGGTGTTCTAGTGAGATATATTGCATTAGGTTGCAAACTGAACTCCCAAAGGTATGTCGTGCCAATGAAGAAAGCAATTGAAAATGGCGGCGTTAATCATTGTCTCTCCCTTACACATTTACCTGTGTATAAGAGTGCAAGTGAGAGGGAATAATTAGTGTCGCCATTTTCGATCAGTTTTGAAATTGTACGAGCACAGAGACGAAAGTGTAAATGCGCCTTTAAGGACAGTCATCAAGCACATACAGTCCATACAGAATGACTTCTCACGCGCCATTTTAACTCTGTGAGTCAACTGTCATGTCAAAATGACAGTTCACCTTTAAAGTAAGGGCTGTAGTTTTGACAAGAAATTTGACACATAAAGTTAACATGGCGCGTGAGAAGTCATTTTTACGCATTATTCCTTTATACAAACGCAAACACAAAATTATGGGAATGTTTTATAATATTTTATTACCGGGGTCCGAGTTCTATACCAAAATGCTGCTAAATATTATGAAATTTGAATGAGTATATCTATAAATTATTGTAAAAACGTTTTTTTTAACCAAAAGTGCAGCCGAATGTTATTCGTTTTAGAAGAAATTATACTTTTACATCAAAATTGTATCTAGATCAATTATATTATAGGTATAGCAAATAACTAACTGCGTAGGCTCCTGCGGCAGGGTGACGTCACAAGTTGACGGATCACTGAGCTCTCGCGTCACGTCACCACACCCCTCCCGCAGGAACCCTATGTGCATATGAGAGCAAAATGAAATAGCACATTTGATTGCCCACGATGAGTTGCTGGCTGCCGCCCATATTATGTTGCCTGTCCTTAAATGAAATACCCAATATAGTTATTATTTTATGTACTTTCGAGTGTTTCGAGGTAAGTTAAAGCCTGCAAGTTTGTAATATAGCTTAAGAGTGTCAACAAAATGAAGATGTAAAATAAAGTTTATTATTTTTTAACTTTAATCTTAGGTTACTTAACGAAGTCGTTTGTCCAATCAATAAAGAGGTAAATGAAAATGTTGTTTGTTATTAATTTTTTTAATATTTTATTTTGATTATTTTAAAAAATCACAGGCAATATTCATCGGTGTGTGAACTGGAGAAAATACAAGTTGACGTGATTACAAATTAATCTTCTTTTTCCTTTGAATAAAGCTAAGTATGAGTTGTTTATTGAATAAAGCTAAGTATGAGTTGTTTATTGAATAAAGCTAAGTATGAGTTGTTTATTGATGGAATAGTAAGTACAATAGCCGCCAAGAAATATTGTACATCATCCTTTAGAATGAGATTTCGGCTTTGTAGAGCGTTGTCTCTGTCAGTCATACCTACAGAGGCAGATTAAATGTCGAGAGCGCCCTAGGCAAGCACCTCATAGGCCCTTTAACAGCCATCTTAAAAAATTTACTAACTAATTTCAAAAGAACGAGGAATTGCATAGCTGGTAGGTAGTTGGTGATTATACTATTTATGTAAACGAGTGAAGGACATCATGTCATGACACTTTGTTATATTAAAAAGGCAGTTTTAAGATAATTACTTAGTAGGGATAATTAGCCAGGTAATGGCACTCAATATGATCACGCGCGCCCGTAGGCACGTACCTAGTTTGCCTTAGGGATAATCTGCCTCTGCATACTTTAGGTGACGTTTTGTCAGTCAACGTCAGAGACAACGCTCTACGAACCCGCTATCTCTTTCTAAATGTCGATGTACAATATTTCCTGCCGGGTACTGTACTCTCATGAACCATATATACTGTCGATATGTCAAATAATGCAGTTATCCACCTTGTGTTCAAATTGGTGTTCCTGTTTTGCGCGGTCTACACCCGACATAGTTATTTTCACAAGCAAAAAAATCGAGAAATAAAATATACAAAGAATACTGTAAGTTTATGTACTTTATACTATTATTAATAAATGCTAAGACTTAATATTTTAACTCAGAAATAGTAATAAATATTACGCTAATTAGACAACATGATGTTTGTGTTCATAATTTTCTTAAGTAATATTTGTTGTAAAAATGATAACTACAATTTACATGAGTACCTACTTAAAAATACTAGAGATTAAATGTATAGAAAAATTCGTATCGTATTATAATTTAGGCCTGAATCTAAAACAAACACAGTTACAGATTCATAAATAAAGTTCTAAGTTATCATATAAAAGTTACAAATTCATACATACATACATAGTTAAGCATTAATGTAGCAAAATTAAATTTTAGTTTGGCAGATTTTATTATCTCCATCTTTTTATCAAGTTTTTAGGGTTCCGTACCTCAAAAGGAAAAACGGTACCCTTATAGGATCACTTTGTTGTCTGTCTGTCTGTCAAGAAACCTACAGGGTACTTCCCGTTGACCTAGAATCATGAAACTTGGCAGGTAGGCGGGTCTTATAGCTGGCTTTAGGGAAAAATTTGAAAACCGTGAATTTGTGGTCACATCACACAAAAAAATGAAATTGTGGTCATAAACGAATAATTAGTATTTTCAATTTCCGAAGTAAGATAACTATGTATATCAAGTGGGGTATCATATGAAAAGGCTTCACTTGTACATTCTAAAACAGATTTTTTTAGGTATAATAGTTTTTGATTTATCATGCAAAATGTCGATAAAATACGATTGTAATACGGAACCCTCAGTGCGCGAGTCTGACTCGCACTTGGCTGGTTTTTAAATAATTGCATTGAGCCATTTATTATTACAGTTTCATCACCTGTACAGTACGCGGCAGAAAGTAATGTACATCGGCCTTTGGAATGACATTTCGGCTTTGTAGAGCGTAGTCTCTGTCACTCATACCTATATGACGTTTTGTTGGTCTCGACGACAGGGACAACGCTCTACAAATCTGCTATCTCCTTCTAAAGGTTGATGTACATTACTTTCGGCCGCGCACTATACACTTTCTTATGTGTTTAAGGTGATACCGTCGCTAGTGGAGAGTGGTATTGCTATTTAAGAAATTCACCAAGAAAAAACCCGGCCAAGTGCGAGGCAGTCTTGCGCACCGAGGATTCTGTACTTAAGTCGTATTTTTTCGACATTTTGCAGCCAAAATCAAAAACTATAACACTTAAAAATAAATAAAATCTGTTTTAGAATGTACAGGTACCTAGTCCTTTCATACGATACCCCATTTGGTATAGTCATCTCACTTTTAGAATTGAAAAAACTAATTAATTGTTCATGAACACAATTTTTTTTTGTGATATAACTACAAATTCACGGTTTTTGGATTTATTCCTTTACTTGTGCTACAAGACCTACCTACCTACCAAATTTCAGGATTCTAGGCCAACAGGAAGTACCCTATAGGTTTTCTTGACAAACAGACAGACAACAAAGTGATCCTATGAGGGTCTCTTTTTTCCTTTTGAGGTACGGAACGCTAAAAATGGAATTAAAATTCGTTCAACATAACAAAGATTCAATAAAGCTTGATTTTGTCTGCGTGTATTTTGAAATGCCCGCAGACGCGGCTCTAGTTCCAATTTTGCCCACCTGAACAGACTAGATGGTCGGTGGAACTGTAAAAACCAATTATCATGTATTTTTTGTGCTCTCTACTTATTTTCATAGTCTGTGTTTAAATTGTTTCAAATGAAGAAGCTTACAAACTTGGCTATGGAATGCTAATAAACAATGGAGTTAGTATAGTTCAGTCGAGGGTAAATATCCTGTTGGCGATATCGTCGAGCATCCAGTCAATTCCTTCCAGCAGGTTCTCCCCCGTCACCGCGGAGCACCGCATTATCCGCCAGTGATGAGTTTTGATGTTGTCCAGATCTAAAGCCTGTAACAAATGCACTGTATAAGTCTGGGTGATTATTAAATCACCACCCATAGTATAAATGCGAAAATTTGTTGGTTTGTCCTCCAATCAAGCTGCATCCTTATCGACGTGATCTTTGCATGTATATAGTTAAAGCTACTTTTATCCTGGAAAATCAAAGTTCCCGTGGCATTTTTAAAAATCTAAATTCACACGGAACGAAGTCACGGACATTAGCTAGTAATTTCAACTGTAGAAAAAAAATATTTCGCACAGAATAATGAAGCAAGCTATATACCTCTCTGATCTCCTGGAGGGTTAAAGCACCAGGCAAGTCCACCTTGTTAGCCAGAACCAGTAGAGTGGCTCCAGCTAGCCTCTCCTCCCTCAGCAGGGTGTGCAGCTCTTTAGCACAATCAGACAGCCGCCGGGCGTCTGCACTGTCCACCACCCAGACCACTCCATCCGTGCTCTCAAAGTAGTTCTTCCAGTATGACCTGGAAAATTTCCAAGAGTCAGTTTATTTTTTTTGCAAGATAGGCTTGCACTTGACAAAAATCATCCATACTAATATTAGAAATGCGAAAGTGTCTGCTAATTTTTCACAGCCCATCCATTGAACCCATTTTGATGAAATTTGGTGCAGATTAGTTAACATTCTGGGGATGGGTATAAGCTACTTTTTATCCCATAAAATCTGATTTCCCATGGGATTTGAAAAATTCATGGAGACAAAATTGGCAGAATCCAGAACCAATTTTTTTTGTCTGTTAAATCAACCTTAGTGGTTTTTATAAAATATTGTATACCATTTTGTAGGATTTTTTCAAATTATCTCATGCAAATAAATTATTATCATTACCTACTAGACAAATAGTTTTTCATCAGTATTCAAGGACAAATAAGTAAATAATTGTTCAGATTTATTTAGTGCTAAAATTTGCAACTTTTAGTAACAGATGGTATAAACAGCTTTGTCACCACATAGCCTATTTGTTTTAAAATAAAGTTTCACATTTTTTTCTACAGCTCATGTCTCTTACCTCAGCGATTTCTGGCCTCCTACGTCCCATATATTGAGCTTGTACCCGCGATGCTCGAGCGTCTTTATATTGAAACCTAGGGTTGGGGAAATCGTGTCGATCGGTTCCCCATTAAAACGTTTTAGTATTGTCGTTTTGCCGGCATTATCGAGTCCTCTGTGATCGTAGTATTCAGAAAATTACCATAACTTGGAGGAAAACTTAGCAAAATCAGCAAAATAAAACAAAAAACACAGTTATAATATGAGTCACAACCATGTCACAACAAAACAACCTTTTTTGCTAAAGTGCGATATTTATAATAAAAGGATACAACATAAGTATGCGCATTTCTTTTTCTTTTTGCCTAAGTTTCTTCAAAATTGTCAGAAATCCCATTTTATTTAATTGAAAATTAAAGAAAATCGCATTATTCTATTTTCCAAGATTTCCAATCACTCCAATTCTCCAATTGCTTGAATAATGACCGTCGGTGATAATGACATTGACATATTTTGACAGTGCCACCGACGTTTCCGAAAAAATGACATTAACAGGTTTAGTGTTTCCACGTATTATTTTGGTTTTGCTCTAGGTTCTAATATACGTATTATTTGAAGATGGAAACAAATAAACTATTAATAAACTTAAATCTAAAAAAAAAGAAAACAATATTAAATTAAAACTAAAATAAATTAAATTAAATCTAAAACCTCATCGAGACCACCGCAGCGAGGCATTGTACCCAAGATGCTGGCAGCATTACCCCTTTGGATGGCCAAACTAATTCTTTGGCCAAGGTAGCTGCCAGCTCTCGGGTCCCCGGTTGACTCGATAACTCTTTTCGCAATTTCTTCAAAAAGAGCTCGAGCCCCCGGGCCCCACGGCCCCAAGGTCTCCACACCAAAAGGCACGAATACGAAGCTCCCATCGAGGTTTTCATATTTGCGCCTTTTGGCCTGTTCGGCGCTGATGGCCGCTGCACCCGCCATAGAGGAGGTCGCCTGAATGTGGGATGCAGCTAAAGTGTCTACACAAGTTGCATCCCAAACAAGCGACCTGCCCATCTTCCACGGTACGAGCGTCATACCATCAGGTCTCTTGCCATCGCCACGTGCCAAACCAATAGGTTCTAGTACAGCTGGCACATGGGCGGTGGCAAGGGACCTCCGGATGATGTCGTTAAGGGTACTATGGCGGGAGAAGCGACCAGCGCTTCTCGAACAGGAGAGCCCATGGTGGCCGAAGGCGTCAACGCAGTCACCGCAGTGGCAACGGTGAGGCTGGTTTATTGTGGCGTATTATTTAGAACATCAGTTCATGTTTTTCTGTTTTTAATTTAATTTAACTCGATGAAGATGTTAAGCAATATTTGTCTTCTATTTTCAAACTACAATAACTCTGAAACACTGCATGAGTACTAAATTATTACAGTATACCTACCTATTATAACTGTTATGCTATTATTTCACAATGCAGAATGAATTTTTTTATCATTCTAGCTTTTCTAGGCTTTTCGAACTTCCTCTTTGATAAAAATAAATCTAAAAATACAAAATATACCTACACTGGGAGGATATAAAAATAAGGCTAAGTACTAGTTACCTCAGAATACTTAAAGACAAAGCTAACTTAAAAGTACCTTCAGGGTAGGTACTAACTACTTCTTCTTCTCAATCTTTCAAATCACTCTTGACAGAGTAGTCGTAGCTATGAATTCTATACCTGACGTTCAATTATTATTTTAAATCCCAAGATTTACTATTAATCCATTGGACCTAAAATAGGGCAAAATGTTTAAAAGTGGAAACACTGATTGACCATCACTGTTTTTTCGTTTAGAATTAATCTCTCTGACTTATGTCTTATTTTAGTGAAGGGGTTTTTTTTGAGAAATTATATTTTTAACAAACATTATTGGGTACTTATAGACGAGTATCTACATTATTTAGTAAATATTGCTTTTCAGTTTTGCACTTTAATTCACAGATTTTTAAATAAGATGTCAAAATCAATTCGATTCCATTCCTGAATTTTCCCAAAAGCAACGTTCTATATTTTTTATAAGAATCCAATAGCCAATAGGAATCTAGTTGAGGCCAAAGAGAAAATAAATCCATCCATGGCCGATCTCGTCGCTGTCAAGTCTCTATTTCCATTTCAATTATGAAGCATCTTCAATGATTTTAAGTGTGTTTAAAAAGTGCAAGTGATAGTGTGGTGGCGCGGTCTTGGTGATAGGGCTCGTTGGCCGGCGACGCCATGTTCAGCGGGACGGTGCGGGTCAAGGTGTGCGAGGCTACAGGCCTCAGGCCGACCGACTTTCAGAAACGGCACAACATGACCTTCGGGAAACCAGGTGAGTCCCGAACGCACATCCAAACCCATACCGAACCCTCCCGTACGAGAACCACAGCTTTAAATACACTCTCGGAGTCGTGTTCAAACAATATTAGCGCATAGAAAAGGTGTTACATGTTTACGAAAATGGGTGTTGGTATTATTAGTAAATACGCGTTACCCTTGCAGACGACCAGCCCATAGACCCGTACGTTTCCATCGACGCCGACGAGCACCATCTAGACCGGTCCAACACCAAGCCTAAGACATTTGACCCTGTGTGGAACGAGACATTTATACATGAAGTGCAAAATGCTACCAAGTGAGTATTGTTACAACTAATAGCCATTTGATTTGCAGCAGTTCGATACATAATTCAATGATTTCTGTACTCAACAATATTACAAAAATATTTTATACTTTGTACAAATACAATACGAGCTGTTGTTACTCTAAGCAGTCTTAACTACTTCGATACAAAAATTCGATTTTATCCTGTTATAGCAATAATTGGTAAACATCATTTTACTTCAAACAATATAAATATGGCCACGAACAAGTTTCATACAACCACGAGCCACGAACAACCTCCCTACTATGAACCTCTAATTAACAATTATGATAAACAAGAACAAATTGTCCCCACATGTTATTAACTAACTATATTTTGCAGCCTGGGCTTCACAGTATTCCACGATGCGGCCATTCCTCCCGACGACTTTGTAGCTAACTGCACTATTCCTTTTGAAGATCTGATGCATAGAGATAAAGATGCCACAGACTTTTGGGTGAGTTTTCTCTTCTTAAGTTGATTGTTTAACAGAAAAAAATAAAAGATACAAATATAACAAGTTATCAAAACTTAAAATATGCATCTGAAGAAGCTGATCTAAGACAATGATCTAATAAAAATTAATATATTGTCAATACACTATAATATATATATATGTCAATATTGTCAATTGCAATATACCTTCAAGTCAAGAGTGAATTGGCATCTTCTAGGAAATTGAGCTCCATCTTAGGCTGCATCATCACTTGCCAGCAAGTCTAACTGGTAGAGATCTCTTATATAGAGATAAGTGCTAACATTTTTATTTTTCATGCACCAAAATTGTAGTTACATAGTTGTAATAAATGAAGTTATATTGGAAATGGTTATCTCTTAACAGAAATTTCTTCCAGCTGCCCATGCCATGTCCACTTTTACTTACTTTTTTCTCTTTATTGCAAATGTCTCTGGTACAAATAAAAATGATTGCAGCCAAGCACTAGTCTATATATTATTAAAAATAAAAACCTCCAAACTGTGCATGACACAGAAAGAAGTTACTCTTTAAACACATCATTTTCTTTTCAAACATGCCAAATTAAATACTGAAGGTAGCTTTTGTTTACCTGCTGGGTTTGTAACTTCAGCTGCCGAAGCTCACTCCCAAAGTCCTAGGGATATAAGTCCCGCAAATTGCTATTGTGCTGGAACCATGTCTCATTAACATCAAAATGACGTCATTTGACGTATATTTAAGTAAAAATATACCATCAGCTCGAAACTTCAGTCTAGTGCTGACGTAACTAAAATGGCGGCCACGCGCATTAGCAATTTGCGGGACTTATTCACACATTCACTCTTAGAACTCAATTTATTTATAGTTAGTTCACTTTATGTGACTTTCTGCTTACACATTAGATTTAAGACTGAAAATATAATACTTAATATCTTATCAAGATGAAGATTCTATTTATGATATTTATTTTGATTCAATTGATAAACATAATCTATTAAGAATTCTGGTAATCTTACTTATCTTAAAATAGTATGTTTACAAATAACCTCCTAGCTAACAAATTCCTTATACATACTAATATTATAAATGCGAAAGTGTCTGTCTGTCTGCTAGCTTTTCACAGCCCATTTGGTTAATTAATTTTGGTGAAATTTGGTACAGAGATAGCTTGCATCCCGGGGTGGGACATAAGCTACTTTTAATTCCAGAAAATCAAAGAGTTCCCAGAGGATTTTAAAAACCTAAATCCAGATGGATTTAGTCGCGGGCATCATCTAGTAGCTTATATATACAGAATCATGCTTTGTTTATATAATGAACTTAAATTGATAGAACTAAAACATTAGTCATCCAGAACTACTGTGCTAAGGCTCATTGATCTGGTCTAAAGCTTGACAGCACATTATAATGCCATGTAATAATGTTTTATACAAAATCAGGGACATAGGCCCAGCACTGAATTCCTGAGTGGCATCTATATAAAAAAATTAGTACTTAGACATACTAGATTTGCAATAAGCACTTCAAAAACAGCCTGAAAAATAAGATTGCACACTTATTGTGCAACCTTATTTCAAATTGGTATGTATGGTCATAGCCATTTCCCGTAAAATAAAAGATTTCAGAAGTACTTTGATATTATAAAACTGAACCCATTATCTACATGATGAGGCCCGCGCCCGTCGCGTGCTGGCATAAATCATCCCTTAATAGTATAACTATAAACCGGTTCACTAATGAATGACAAAAAACGTATGACAAATTATCAGTTCACCAAAAACTTTTGAAAAACTAATCAAATCACAAACGTCGTATACCGCAAACATATCATTTTACAAAAGATCATTTGACAAATATTCTATTCACAAATGTTTAACTTTCCAAATTTTTTAAAATTTTTTATTTCACCAAATAATTTGTTTTTCAAATTCGCGATTTTACAAAATAATAGATGATAAATTTATTATTTGATAAAATAACTAATTAACAAAAAACATACAAAAAGTCTGTTTTGCATACATATGCAAACCCCTATGCAATGCATCAATAATATCATGGGGCTCCTTTTTTCTGGGTGCGAAAAAAAGAAATAACCCACGAAGGGGATGGCGGGGTCTCAGACCCCGCCATCCTCTTCTAACCTAACCGTTCCGAGTCGGAGTGCCCCAAGTCCCGAGCTCGCTTCGCTCGCTCTTGATTGTGGGAGCGGGGGGGAGGAAAGAGACCCCCCACCATAGTGGTGGTCTCTTCTCGGCGACCGGGGCCCGTCGACGGAGCCCCGCTGCGCGGGGCTCCTTTTTTCTGGGTGGTAAAAAAAGAAATAACCCACGAAGGGTATGGCGGGGTCTGTAAGACCCCGCCATACCCTTCTAACCTAACCGTTCCGAGTCGGAGTGCCCCAAGTCCCGAGCTCGCTTCGCTCGCTCTTGATGGTGCGAGCGGGGGGGATGAGAGAGACCCCCCCCCATAGTGGTGGTCTCTTCTCGTCGACCGGGGCCCATCGACAGAGCGGAGGAGGGGCTCCGTTTTTCTGGGTTGAAAGAGACCCCCCATTATAGTAAGCGGTCTCTTCTGTCGGCCCGGTCGACATATAAAAGATTTGAGTGAATTCTTAAAGTATTTATCAAACAGTTCATTTTATCAAACAATTCATTTTATCAAGAAAAAGTGCGATATGTTGTTTTACTAATTAACACGATTAAAAAAATCAATTGTTTGTCAAATGATATTTTATGAAATAACAATTTGTCTGGTAATTTGTTTTATCAAATGAATTATTTGTAGAAACATAAGTTTTATAACGATCATAAAACAATTCATAATTTTGCCAAAATTTGTTTGGGAAATGAAACTTTGTCATTTGTTTTTTGTCAATTGATCGGTCACCCTATAAACCTGTAAGTTTGTGTATAGTTAGTTTTAAACTAAACTAACATCTAGGTAACCACATCAAATAAATAAATGTACAGTTTAAATTTAGATTGCCTTATTGATGTCAATGTTTTTCATAGGCCCAGCTCTTGCATCAGTCAGCTGTGACTCATGGCTCAGTCATTTGGGATTTTCCTCATGTGTTCCTTTTGCTTTAGGATGCATATTCATAAGAGAAAGTATTTTCCTGTTGTCCTATTTAATTAATCCTTATTGTAGGAATGAGGTCATGTTTTGAAATACTTTTTTTTTGAGAAATAGATGTATATTTAAAGTATGCATATTATTGAATCAGCAGTCTTTTTCAATCTTCCAAGGTTATTATGTTTTTGACTAAGGAATTCAACAGAAAGCTCTTAATAATACTTATTTATTCTTATACTGTAACTAGAGTGGTAGACTACCCTTCTTATTCTGAGAGGATACCCATGCATAGTAGTGTCGGCGATAGGTTGATCATGACTGTATCATAATCTGCAATGTCCTAAGATTTTTGAACTTGTAATTTTATTTCCTTTAAAATCAAATAAATGATGGAAGCATTGTAATTAAATTCCAAAATTACTAAACTGTTATATTTTTATCAGTGCCTAAATAATTTTTTTATGTATTTCTAAGAGTGTGTGGCAAGAGGTTTTTCTCAAATTAAAGCAAATAGTTATTAGTTACTTACTTATTTAATGGATAATGTTTTATTTTAGGTGGACTTAGAGCCTCAAGGAAAGTTACATCTAAAAATTGATCTGAAATGGAATTCTCAACGTAAGTTAACTAATATACCTATTTAAATATTACTTTTTAAATTGTGATTAGCTAAATAGTCAGTATTTAACTCTCATCCAGTCTGCGCGCTCTCATAATATTTGGAACACCAGGATTATCCGTGCGTGTTCGTACGTATCCGCAGGAGTCAAATTACTATGAAAATGCATGCAGAGTACGCTCGGCCTTAATCTATGATCTACGCAAACTGCCATGTTACAACTTCAGATTGGACTTCTTATTTTGCGATCACTGTAACCACCTGTCATGAAACTGGGTTGTAGTGGTTTTTAATATTTTTAAAGGTCATATGGAAGTGTTCAACTGTTTTTATTTACTTTGCAACTAGCGAGCACTGGGTCAACAAGTACGCGCGCGGTGCGGGGGCGCGAGTTCAAAGAGGGCGCGGGGTTCAACCGGCGTCGCGGCGCGCTGAGGCGGCGCGTGCACCAGGTCAACGGCCACAAGTTCATGGCCACCTTCCTGCGGCAGCCCACCTTCTGCAGCCACTGCAGAGAGTTCATCTGGTGAGTGTGGGCCACGAGGACAAACAGAGCGCAGGGTTCAACTGGAGGAGCATAACTTTTGGGTTAACTCCAACTTGTTCATATCACGTCAGGGTCACCAATATGTGGACTTGCAAGAAGTAAAATACTATATTTTAATAAAAACCCACTATTTTTACAGAATAAAAATGAACATACCTAACTATATTCACGATGATTGTGTTTGGCAGGGGTCTCGGCAAGCAAGGCTATCAGTGTCAAGTGTGCACATGCGTGGTGCACAAGAGGTGCCACTCCTCCGTCGTCACCAAGTGCCCCGGCATGAAGGAGGAGGTGAGTGATACCACAGCTTTTTAGAGTTCCGTGCCCGATGGGTGCCAATGGGACCCTATCACTAAGCTTCCGCGGTCCGTCTGTCTGTCAGCAAGCAATTTACAGTCCATGTATCTCAGAAGCTTTGAATGTTTCAATGTGTATTTATATTTCCACTATGACAACAAATAATAGTAAATTAGAGTTTTTGTTATACTTCTGACATGACGTTAAATATATTATAAAACACTGGTCAATGTGTGAGCCCTGTGGCACACCAGATGTAATACGAAATAAACATGTACCTATAGTCATAAAATCCATATGCCTGTTTTGGCATACGTAAATATGATATTGAACTATCTCCAGAGGTTACAGTGTACACTTATCGCTCCTAGCTTCTGAAGATTACGTGAGAGATAGTCGAACGCTTTAGAGTAATCGTCGAGTATACACAGCGTCAACCGTCAAAACAAACCGGCGGCGTTAGCTTTTAGAGTATAAAGAGGTTCTCGTCTACAGCAATTGGCTGTAGGAGTGTCTGGCGGCCAGCGCTTCAGCGTGAACGTACCGCATCGCTTCGTGGTACATTCCTACAAGCGCTTCACCTTCTGCGACCACTGCGGCTCCTTGCTCTACGGCCTCATCAAACAGGGCTTGCAGTGCGAGGGTGAGTGATTCGTTATCAACATCAATATCGATCTCCTTATCCTTATCATTATTACTGACATCTGTACCGATATCGTGATCATGATTATTAATTATTATTGTCGTTAATTTTTACATAAACATCATTTTGAATATCATCGCTTTTAGTATTTTCATCATTGATCAGTCAGATCATCTGATTAAATGATTACCCCACCCATGAACATTTGCAGCACCAGAGCAGAGCCAATGCGTTAGTGTCGCTTTTTCGCTTGATGAAGTTTCAACTCACAATGGTACTAAGGAAGTTTTCACTTCAAAAGTACATAGTATTATATCTTGTATGATGGATATGGAACCCTTCGTCTGCGAGTCCGACTTGCACTTGACAGGTTTTCTTAAATATTATCAAAGATGGAACTTCAGAAAAAAATGTCTTTATCTTCATTATGGTTGGTCTGTTTTAATTAATTATTTTGTTTGTTGTAGTGTGTTCTATGAACGTCCACAAACGGTGTCAGAAGAACGTGGCCAACAACTGCGGCATCAACACCAAGGCGATGGCCGCCATCCTCAACGAGATGGGCATCTCGCCCGACAAGAACCCCCGACCGCGCGCCTCCAAGGTGACTATTGTAGTGTGTTCTATGAACGTCCACAAACGGTGTCAGAAGAACGTGGCCAACAACTGCGGCATCAACACCAAGGCGATGGCCGCCATCCTCAACGAGATGGGCATCTCGCCCGACAAGAACCCCCGACCGCGCGCCTCCAAGGTGACTATTGTAGTGTGTTCTATGAACGTCCACAAACGGTGTCAGAAGAACGTGGCCAACAACTGCGGCATCAACACCAAGGCGATGGCCGCCATCCTCAACGAGATGGGCATCTCGCCCGACAAGAACCCCCGACCGCGCGCCTCCAAGGTGACTTTTCAACCTTTGATCACTTAGATACAAGATAAGTATAAGACAGCAATAAGTATGCAAAATCTAACAGCAAAAGCGACGGCTTTGCTAATTCATCATCATCGTTATCAACCGATAGACGTCAATGGCTGGACATAGGTCTCTTGTAGGGACTTCCACACACCACGGTCTTGCGCCGCCTGAGTCCAGCGGCTCCCTGCGACTCGTCTGATGTTGTCCGTTCACCTAGTGGGGGGTCTTCCAACGCTGCGCCTTCGGTGTGGTGCTTTGCTAATGGGCTAGTTGACACTTTTTTTAAGTAGGTCTTAAATGGTTAATATTTGTCCAATTAGATCAAAAAAATTAACACTATATTTTTTTGCGCCCTAAAAACCGTAAAACTTTAATTTACAAAATATATTTTTCTTAGACAGGTGAAAACACTGTCGGCCATGTTTGGCCGATAGATTATCTGTGCTCTGACGTCATGCATTTGTAAACAACAGCATAACCTCCCAAAGTTGATATATAAGTTAGTCAGGACTTTAAATTTTATATATATGGATACTACGTTAGTCCCCGCGTGACATAGGGATGACATTTCTTTGTTTACATATTTAATGACGTCACATTATGGCTGACAGCGTTTTCTGCGTTTCAAATAAAAATAAAAACTGTATTTTTTTAAATTGGATTTATATATCCATCCTGCGTTTTTAATAATTGTTATTGATATATTTCGTTGTCTTAAGCAAAATACTATAATAAATAATCATTTATTGGACGAAATTAGATATGAGTCAAGTAGCCTATTAATGTATGACAATCCGAAAATGTCAACAAAGAGATAATCTTATTTAAGTGTTTAACCTATCATGAGTAATTTTTTTTAAATTCACTAACCCTTGACTGCCATCTCACCTGGTGGTAAGTGATGATTCAGTCTAAGATAGAAGTGGGTGTGGTAGTAGAAGTGGTATGAGCTACTACACTAAGAAAAGAATGTGCTTAATGCATTGTTTTGTGGTCTAAAATCATCTTCGCATTATTGCCTTTCTAATGGAATTGGTTTGGGGATACGGTTGGTTGGTTTCGAAGTCTATAACAGACAGGTAGCAACATTTTTTGTGTTTTGTATATTAAGATAATATGGAAACTAAATAAGATATATTTATTTTCCAGTACCTAAACACACCCCTTCTGGAAGGCCCTCCGGACCTGGTTTCCGAGGACGGCAAGGATCCAGACAAACAGGACAAGAGTGAGTACCAACATGTATATTGGCGCTGATTCTGTTGAACACAATCTCTAAACTAAATTGACAGGTCTAAATGTTGTGCTATCCTTTTCCTTACGGAATAATGTGAAAGCGGTAGCAATATTTTTAGATCTGTCAATTTAGCTTAGTTTAAAGTGAAGCAGTCATTGTGGCTAATATCTAATTCTATTGTACACAAGTTCTGAGACCAAACTACAATGATAAGTCTAAATATGTTTCTGTCCCTTTCATACAGCTTACTGTGGACAAGGATAGCACTAGATTTTTAGTTAAGCTTAGAGATTGTATACAACAGAATTAGTCAACCTACATTATTTATTGGATGTCATTTTAGTCAGCACCGAAATTGATTTGAAGTTACTGTGGTAGGTTATATAGGTTTAATAGTGAATTAGATTTGATTATAATTATTGCTTCTTGATGTGACTTGATTATTCTAGTGATTTTTTATGCGTTTATTTCCCTACCTATATTTTGATTGTTATTTTTTTGTTGTTTTTGATTTGTCATAAATTATACCCTCGTTCACAAGCACAGATCGCATCACGAAACTGGGCGGTAGTCTATTTTAACTTAAGTATCATCAGAGTAGCAGTGCGAAGACTGAAGCAAGCTCTGTATTAAAATTAATAAAAATGATCTATGACCCAGTTCGCACGTTCGTAATGACCCAACTATAGTATAGAGCGCTCTCTGTTACATACCCATACAAATAATAGAGCTAAACAGAGAGAGCACTATACCAACTTGACTCCTTGGATAGAGTATAGCTTGTGCCGACGGCCAATGTAAAGATATCAGGCGTACAAAGTGGACCTTATCACGACCCTTCCAAGTTTTTGACGACCTCCCTGGCGCAGTAGTAAGCGCTGTGGTCTTATTAATGGGAGGTACCCGGGTTCGATTCCTGACAGGGATTAGGAAGTTTATAATTTCTAAATTTCTGGTCTGGTCTGGTGGGAGGCTTCGGCCGTGGCTAGTTACCACCCTACCGGCAAAGCCGTGCCGCCAAGCGATTTAGCGTTCCGGTACGATGCCGTGTAGAAACCAAAGGGGCATGGGTTTATTAAAAACTGCTATACCCCATCCAGGTTAGCCCGCTTCGATCTTGACTGCATCGTCACTTACCACCAGGTGAGATTTCAGTCAAGGGCTAACTTGTATCTGAATAAATAAATATAAAGTTTGGTGACGCGTAGTAGTGAGCGTCAGTAGCGTGTAGTGTGCGCGTGCGCAGGTGCGGCGCCGCCGTGGGAGTCGGAGTGGGCGGAGCTGCAGGACATATTCACGTGCTACGAAGGTCGATACTTTGTCCACTACTTGCCTGGGGGCTTCGGTGGCGGGTGTTGCTTCCTGTAGCCTAACGCTAACTCCTAATTAGCTGTCGCAATACAACTCAAATTTACTTGTTCGACCATACTATTGTAGTCTGTTCGTCTGGTTTGAATAAGAGCTAAAATCTCTTTAAGAGATGCATTGATCTGCATCATCAAGGTTGAGGAATTGGGACTTGGAATTATATCATGAAGTCGTAGGATTGGCGGACTTCACACACCTTTGAGAAAATTATTGAGAACTCACAGGCATGCACGATTTCCTCACGATGTTTTTCGGAAATTTAATTTACTTAAAACGCACAAAACTCTGAAAAGTTAGAGTTGTGTCCCCGGGATCAGAAGTTGTGTCCCCGGAATCAGAAGTTGTGTCCCCGGGATCAGAAGTTGTGTCCCCGGGATCAGAAGTTGTGTCCCCGGGATCAGACCTAATAAAAGTTGTTTAATTGTGCCAGAATGCCTGCCAATTTGGATATAGCGTTAGTTTAAGTTTACACATCTCGACAACGTTGCAATATTAATTCGAGTGTAGAAACAATGTAACGTCAATGCAAAATTGACCTAAACGCTATTGCTTTAAGATTCGAATTCGATCGATCGAATGTTCGATCGAAACATCGTAATATGTACTGAAAAAACATCTGTAAAACAATCAGTTTTAAGTCCATTTTACTATAACCATAATGTTTTGATCTTCTATGTTCTCGAGTTGTGTAAAGTCGTACTGAGGGTACTGTTTAGTTTTTTTTTATTTGTTTCGTTATTATTGGTTGCTTGTTTGGTTACTTCTTTGTTTTGTGTTTGTTGGCGATACTACAACCTACTTGACATAACACGAAAATGCACGACGATAGATGTCTCGTAGTTAAGGAAAATGTGTCATAAATGAGACAAAAACCTCACTCTATGATTTCTAACCTAAAATTAATATTCCTGTAAAAGGATGACGTAACAGTTTGCATTCATATTTACTCCACTTGGAAGGATTTATTAATAACTTGTTCTTATCGTTCATCCCACTTTCTCTTCCACTCACTTTTGTCATAATAATTTATGTCAATACATGATTTATTAGTGACTATTTTACAATAATACAATTAATGTCAAATATTTACTTTGTCTTTTCTGAATTACAATCTATCATAAGAAGCATTATTTTATACTAGACTAGCTTATGCTCGCGACTTCGTCCGCGTGGACTACAAAATTTCAAAACCCTATTTCACCCCCTTAGGAGTTGAATTTTCAAAAATCCTTTCTTAGCGGATGCCTACGTCATAATAGCTATCTGCATGCCAAATTTCAGCCCGATCCGTCCAGTAGTTTGAGCTGTGCGTTGATAGATCAGTCAGTCAGTCAGTCAGTCAGTCAGTCACCTTTTCCTTTTATATATATAGATGATATCCGCGACTTCGTCCATGTGGATTTAAAAATCCCGAGGGATTTTTTTTGATTTTTCGAGATAAAGAGTAGGTAGTCTATAGTCGTCTCCAAGATGCAAGCTATCTCTGCATCTTTCGTCATTATCGGTTAAACCCAATTGGCTTCCTTCAGGGACGGAACCTTAAAATAGGCCATACAATTTTAGACAAATAACAACGTTGCTGAGTAACCCATCTAGAGATTACAGATAGAATTGTTTATGAATTCATTTTAGAGATTCGTGTTGAACGAATTATCTTCCAAATCTCAAAATCTACATGCATGCACTATTACTACTATTAAATATCGCTAACAAACACTTGCCTATTGTTTATGTTTGTTTGTGTGTGTGTCCGTTTTAGCACAAGTTGTGTTGTCTGAACGTAGGAACGCTCGCGAAGCAGGCGCCGGTGTGGAGGTCCGCGTGGGACGAGCTGCAGGACATATTTGGGTCCTACGAAGAAGGTTCTACATTGATTCTGTGATCAAAACAACCATTTGAAAGGTGTATTTTAGACGTGCATGCCCACACGTTATTAAGTCCCTTAGCACAAAATATATTATTGGCGCCGATTCTGTTGTCTTTCTCTAAACTTAAGTTAGAGTATCTGCATCCTTTTCTTTTTAATATTGCTAAAACGGGACGGAACATGAAATTTACATTTAAATACTCAAAATTTTAGTGCAGGCTACAATTTTAAACAATAAGCTCGCGACTAGCAGCTTAAATCACGAGGTTTGACAGCTCTAAATTAATTCAAAATTGTCAAACTGTGCCTGTCCTTTTCATATTACATTAATAAGAAGAGGATGCGAATACTCTAAAATTTAGTTGTGCTCAGAATCAGTACCAATAGGCTACTTGACAATTTTTTTAAGTTGGTCTTAAATGGTTAATATTTGTCCTATTATATCAAAAAAATTAACACTATATTTTTTTGCGCCCTAAAAACCGTAAAACTTTAATTTAAAAAAATATTTTTCTTAGACAGGTGAAAACACTGTCGGCCATGTTTGGCCGATAGATTATCTGTGCTCTGACGTCATGCATTTGTAAACAACAGTATAACCCAGGGTTATCCTGTTGTTTACAAATGCATGACGTCAGAGCACAGATAATCTATCGGCCAAACATGGCCGACAGTGTTTTCACCTGTCTAAGAAAAATATTTTTTTAAATTAAAGTTTTACGGTTTTTAGGGCGCAAAAAAATATAGTGTTAATTTTTTTGATATAATAGGACAAATATTAACCATTTAAGATCAACTTAAAAAAATTGTCAAGTAGCCTATTATTGCTAGCGTTTGTCTAGTCATAACTGATAGTGGCAAATCTCAAGCTAAGAGGGCAAGCTTTATGGTATTAATAAACTCCTTATTATTTCTTTTATTAAAAGCCTTAAAACTTAAGCTTGAATAAAATGGTCTTTGAATTGCTATAATATTGGTCATGCATGACTAAATTAGTGCGGAGTTTAGTAACGTAAATAAAAATAGTGCAAAAGAAACTGTTAATAAACAAATCACTTTGAGACGCACATTATTCAGATGGTTGTTTTTAATATAATATGGAAAACACATTAATTTTGCCAGAGATGAACTTAGATATTAATTTTTACTTATTTAATACGTTCAATAAGATCGGAACCGGAATAATTTTATCAATTCTATAGTTATAGATTAAAAAACGTGAATCGTCTCGGAATTCTGCTTTTGGTTTGGTGGAATTCATAGGGAGATCGGAAGAAGACCTTCGCTGAATCTTATTATCACACAGTTATTTGTCTTAAGGCCGTGCGGATATATTCATATTCGCACTAGTGCAGGAATATAATGGCTGTCTCTCGGAACAACTGTTTCGGAGTCTTTATCGAGGTTTTTTATAGTACCAAGTAGTTAGTAAGTGGATATGTCATAACATGACAACTCATTTATAAGACTACGATTCCGCGCGCGTTTGTTACTTTGTTAGTTATTTTAAGTCTGCCGAGATCATCCGATTATTAATGTACGGGGTTTAACTTACATATATCCAGCCTTATTACAGATTTTAGTTTAAAATGTATTGTAAAACTTATGATACTAATGCGCATTGAAAATTACAATTTCGGCGCTATTTAATCTGTATTAACCGTTGCACCTCGACTGTAATTTTCATCATGCCGCACTTGTAGCATAAATAACTATTGTGCTAAAACGCGATAGAAATGTAACAAAAATGTGTTTTCCCAGTATAACCCAGGGTTATCCTGTTGTTTACAAATGCATGACGTCAGAGCACAGATAATCTATCGGCCAAACATGGCCGACAGTGTTTTCACCTGTCTAAGAAAAATATTTTTTTAAATTAAAGTTTTACGGTTTTTAGGGCGCAAAAAAATATAGTGTTAATTTTTTTGATATAATAGGACAAATATTAACCATTTAAGATCAACTTAAAAAAATTGTCAAGTAGCCTATTATTGCTAGCGTTTGTCTAGTCATAACTGATAGTGGCAAATCTCAAGCTAAGAGGGCAAGCTTTATGGTATTAATAAACTCCTTATTATTTCTTTTATTAAAAGCCTTAAAACTTAAGCTTGAATAAAATGGTCTTTGAATTGCTATAATATTGGTCATGCATGACTAAATTAGTGCGGAGTTTAGTAACGTAAATAAAAATAGTGCAAAAGAAACTGTTAATAAACAAATCACTTTGAGACGCACATTATTCAGATGGTTGTTTTTAATATAATATGGAAAACACATTAATTTTGCCAGAGATGAACTTAGATATTAATTTTTACTTATTTAATACGTTCAATAAGATCGGAACCGGAATAATTTTATCAATTCTATAGTTATAGATTAAAAAACGTGAATCGTCTCGGAATTCTGCTTTTGGTTTGGTGGAATTCATAGGGAGATCGGAAGAAGACCTTCGCTGAATCTTATTATCACACAGTTATTTGTCTTAAGGCCGTGCGGATATATTCATATTCGCACTAGTGCAGGAATATAATGGCTGTCTCTCGGAACAACTGTTTCGGAGTCTTTATCGAGGTTTTTTATAGTACCAAGTAGTTAGTAAGTGGATATGTCATAACATGACAACTCATTTATAAGACTACGATTCCGCGCGCGTTTGTTACTTTGTTAGTTATTTTAAGTCTGCCGAGATCATCCGATTATTAATGTACGGGGTTTAACTTACATATATCCAGCCTTATTACAGATTTTAGTTTAAAATGTATTGTAAAACTTATGATACTAATGCGCATTGAAAATTACAATTTCGGCGCTATTTAATCTGTATTAACCGTTGCACCTCGACTGTAATTTTCATCATGCCGCACTTGTAGCATAAATAACTATTGTGCTAAAACGCGATAGAAATGTAACAAAAATGTGTTTTCCACATGCCGTTTGGGGTATACGGGTGATATTAACACGGTGCGGGGTGTGGGGTGTGGGGTGTGGGGTGGTGTGCGGTGTGCGGAGGTTAAGTGCGGGTGTTGTAGGGGGCGACGGCGCGGGCGACGCGGCCGGCATCAAGGTGGCGCTGGACGACTTCCACTTCATCAAGGTGCTGGGCAAGGGCTCCTTCGGCAAGGTCATGCTGGCCGAGAAGAAGGGCACTGATGAGGTGAGTGCCTTAAGAAATTGATATATTTTCGGCTTTCATCTTCTTGTGCCTCTCCACTATTGGAGGTTGGCCGTCATCTCGTCATATAATAGGGTATTTTACCCCTTTTTTGAAAGTGGGTTAATTTGATCTAAAAGTGATAATGAACTACCAAAAAAACTACAAAAATGTTATTCGATCAATAAGTGCAATAAAAATGCATTTAAATTTTGCATCTCAAATTTCGTTGCAACAACGCTACCCGCCATCTTGTTAGGTTTATGAGCTGTGATGACGTCACACGGATTGTCAAACAATTACATTTTCCTTATAAAATACATTACAACTTCGATCCATCTCACGTCACAGCCGGAGTTCATCATGGCATCATCGGCCGTACGTTTAGAATATTTTGTAGAACAGACAAATTTTTTAGATTTTTTTCTCGCTTGGTGTAAAATACCGTATTTCCTGTCTTTCGCCAAACGGAAAAGTTGTGCTATCCCAGTGTGGTTATCCCAGTCCATTCTCGGATGTTTCTAAGCCACGACTTTCTTCTTCTGCCGACGCTTCTCTTTTCCTCAATTTTGCCCATCATGATGGTCTGAAGAAAACTGGTACAGTTTCCTTCAGACCATGTCAGATCATGGTCATGTCAGATCATGTCTGAGAACATGCCCCGGATAACTGACCTTTCTGCGTTTGATGGTCAAAATTAGATCTCTATTTTGAACTATTACAGAGATATTCACAAGCTTAGCGGCCATTAACTGACGTTTAATCTTCATTTACTTGAAAGAGGGAATAATCCTGCCTGCTGATATTTGATAATGCATGGTAATGAGCATGGACTAAAACAGCTTCCCATAAGTGATATTGGGTTGAGGAGATTGACGCTGAAAATGAAAAACACCTCTCACTCCAATCGATAGATTAGACGAGACAACTGTTTTGATTACTAATTCATCGCCATTATTATCTATTTGTTTGAGTTACGTGACTATAAGCAGGTATTTGTTGCTGTACAGTTGCATCGGAAAATTGCCAAATGCCTTATTCAAATGATAACAAAGATTCCGCGCCTCCCGCCGACCTCAACTCACAACTTCGGGTTGTTTCTAACGTTATTACATTTGTGAGTGAAGTAAGCAAGAGGCTTCAATACCTGCCCCCCAATTGTGTAAGAAAAACATATTCATCGTTACCGTAATCGCCAACAAATTCTGCCCTTTAATTGGCTGTGAAAAAATGTAAACAGCGAATTAACTAATCAAAGGGCAGAATTTTTTGACGAAAACGATAACGATGAATACGTTTTTCTTACACAATCGGGGGCTTGTTACCATTAAGGGTAATCATCACTCATTGGTGAATATTTTGAAACCAAAGTACTTACAGGTCGTAGGTAAGTGCGAGCGAAACAGACAGATAACTCGACGACTCAGTCTAAAATGCGTCGACTATAGTTTACTCAATGTTCAGGGTGTCAATGGTGTTTGTGTGTAGGTGTACGCAGTGAAGGTGCTGAAGAAAGACGCCATAATCCAGGACGACGACGTGGAGTGCACGCTAACAGAACGACGCGTGCTGGCGCTGGCGGCGCGGCATCCCTTCCTCACGGCGCTGCACTGCGCCTTCCAAACCCCCGAGCGACTGTTCTTCGTCATGGAGTACGTCGACGGAGGAGATCTCATGTTCCAAATCCAAAGAGCGCGCAAGTTCGACGAGCCCCGAGCTAGGTAACGTAGCAAATAAATATGTATCACATTGCACGACACAATTAAGACATACTTTATAAACACTTATAGCTCATACCTCACACTGAGGACTCATTTTAGACAAGCCACAATTATAGATGATCGCATTGATAAAGTACTCAAGATCAAAATACTTTTTTATTTAATCCGGACGTTTTAGGACCACTAAATACAAATCTGAACTCATTTTCAAGCAAAACGATCTAAAACTGTGCCATAGTTGAGTCCAATGTTTGGAATTTCGATCAAAACGGTATTATTACAATAGAGTTTCAGGTGGAGATCTACAGAGCGCACTTTGACTTTTGCTCAGACTTCTGCTAAAACGAGACATTGTAATATTACTGACATAAATGTGTCTCGTTTTAACTAATACTTAAGTCTGAGCAAAGTCGAAGTGCGCTCTATATATCTAAGTCTCAGAACCTTTCATTTAGTTTTTTGCTTCTCCTGTAAAGTTTGATTTTCCTTCATCGTCAGGTTCTACGCGGCGGAGGTGACGCTGGCGCTGCAGTTCCTGCACTCGCACGGCGTCATCTACCGCGACCTCAAGCTCGACAACATTCTGCTGGACAGCGAGGGCCACTGTAAGCTGGCTGACTTTGGCATGTGTAAAGAGGGTATACTGGGTGAGTTCACTTCAATTTCGAGGCCCGCTCTCCACGCAAGCGGAGCGGAGAGATGTGTCCAGTCGATTAATCAGATGACGTTATAATTTTTTCGCGTCATTTAATAAGAATCTAATTGATCAACTAGGTGATGAACTGCACATCTCTCCGCTCCGCTTAAGTACAAACCGGGTCTGAAGCGGAGTCAAGTGGTGCGGAGCGCAGACATGTGCGCTAGGACCAATCCGATTAATCCGAAACGAACAAGTTGCCCTACATTGTATTCATATTATGTTCTATAATGTTCTACTAGATGCAGAGCTACTTCGTCCGCGTGAATTTAGGTTTTCAAAAATCCCATAGGAACTCTTTAAGTTTTCAGAGATAAAAAGTAGTCTACGATAATTTCCTGGAGCTGGATGTTTCAGGATTCATTGTTTATGAGGTAGAAAGGCATATACGTAGTAATTATAACATGTTTTACAGACGGTGTGACCACGACGACGTTCTGTGGGACACCGGATTACATCGCTCCAGAGGTATGTTGACCTAAACTTTGGGATTTTGACTAATCTAAAGCGTTTGACTGAGTTCTATATAAAATTTGTTTTTGCTTACCAAAGCTTTTCGATTTTGACTTAAAAGAAGCGTTGGACATGGTGCACTATGAATTGATTGATTTATTTTTAAATATATATTGCACACAAATAAAAGGATACACGTCAATTCAGGATCAAACCGAGATTTCCCTCACTCTAATTCACCCTGGCCTCGTTGATTGTCGCCGGGAAAATGCACCTGTTTAAAAAAAATGGTACAAGGTAGGGTCTTGGGTCCTCTCTTATTTCTGCTATTCATTAATGAGGTATTTATTTCATCTAAGTTTCTTTGATCCATAATGGTGTTTGGTGTTGCCCAGATCCTGCAGGAGCTAGAGTACGGCCCATCAGTGGACTGGTGGGCGCTGGGCGTGTTACTGTACGAGATGTTGGCGGGACAGCCTCCCTTCGAAGCGGACAACGAAGACGATCTGTTCGAGTCTATCCTACACGACGACGTGTTGTACCCCGTGTGGCTTTCTAAGGACGCTGTCTCTATACTCAAAGGTAGGTTACTGGTTTCTTTAATATCTATAACTTTTAAGGCAATAATATGGATTTTTATTGTCTCAGTGCTGTTCAGGATTCTCCTTAATTGACCGAAGTCTGCCAGCTTTTTTTTAAAATAGAGATAGTCAAACGAGCAGTCGGGTCACCTGATGTTAAGTGATTACCACCGCCCATGAACATTTGCAGCACCAGAGGAACTGCCGATGCGTTGCCGGCCTTTTAGGAATTTGTTGATCCGCCCCTTGAATACATAAATGAAAGTCGAAGTAAGACCTTGTCGCATACTATGGGCCGGTTGCTTCAAACCATTGGTCTTCGTAAGATCCGTTCGTTAAAATTTAACGGACGTAGACGAACTTTAACATCTGTTAATTGAAGTGCGTTGCTTCATTGTACAAAAAACTGTTCGTCATTGTTATTTTGGTTGCGAAACTAACCCTAAAAATTAACTTACTTCTCCGTATCCTTTTCTTATTTCATTTAAAGTATATTAAATTATATACATAGTTATTAATATTGCTACTTCGCATATTAAACACTTTTTCTTTCTTACAAAATCTTCAAAAAAACTATCATTAAAAGCATTGAATTAAATAGGTTCCATTATAATTTGTAAATAAAATATTCCGTTTGTAAGAAGTATGAAGTTACGAACTGATTTGACGATCACCAATGGCGCCAGCACTGGTTAACATAAACGTAACTTTTTAACGAACGTTAGCGCTAATAGATGCTGAAATCAACGCTTTTTCTTTACTTACGTTCGTTAGCGCCATATTTAAAGGTTACGTGTCCGTCAAAGGTTGAAACAACCGGCCCTATAGCTGTGTGAGGAGGGATCTTTTGCGTGTGGTGTGACGGGCGTGCGTGTTGCAGGCTTCATGACCAAGAACCCGTCGCGGCGGCTGGGCGTGGCGGGCGGCGCGGCCGGCATCCGCGCGCACGCCTTCTTCCGCGACATGGACTGGGACGCGCTCGCGCAGCGTCGCCTGCGTCCGCCCTTCAGACCAAAGGTGGCGAGTTTACTACTTTCTGTCTCTCTGTTTGCAAGACTACAAGCTTGTCTAGCACTTGCCCCCTTAACATTAAGTTTACACTTCATACGCTCTCGTTCATACAAACGTGTTACGTTGATGATTCTGTTATTTATTGATCCAGAACTAAAACTTAGCCAGTTATTAATTTATTTTTTCATTATTTATGCCAGACAACAATTAATATACTAAAATTGTATTTATTTTGAATGATATGAAATATGTGATTACGATTATAATCGCAATATCTGTATTTAGGGTTTTTTAAGGATCTTTAGGTTTTCATATACCATCGATACTAAACAGCGCCATGCTACCTAAATAGCTAAATACCTCCAAGGCAAGAGTGAAAAGAACATCTTCTCCGCCATAGGTTGGAACCTAGACCTCATCATTGTGCATGATTGTCGCCAAGCAATCTCGCAAAATATACTTTTTTTTAAAATTCATTATGGGAAGTGATGATGTGGCCTAAGATGGGATGCGTTTCTCTAGAAGGTGCCTATTCACTCTTGTTTTAAAGATACCCGGATTATAATTGGCAGAAAACACTGATCTAGGAAGAGTACTCCAGATCCTAGCCATGCGTATAAGGAATGACCTTTACACATTATGGACCAAATTGATATGTGAGTGGAGTTTGACCGTATTGTAAACCGTATTGCAGAAGAGCAAGCGCGAAGCGGCGAACTTCGACGCGGAGTTCACGAAGGAGGAGCCGTGCCTCACGCCCGTGCCGCAGGACGTGCTGCGCGCCATCAACCAGGTACCACTACACACTCCCACTTCACACTACACACCACACCACACCCACCACACACCAACCCATTCATGCCACACCACACCGGAACACGCCTTACCTTACCACACTAAACCACACACACCACACAAGATACCGTAATACATAACGTCATGTACACTTCACGTCGTATCTGTCGTCCATTGTTACTGTTATATGTTCTGTATACAGGAGGAGTTCAAAGGCTTCTCGTTCGTGAACCAAGACTTCAACCCGACGCCGCCCGCCGTGCCGCTCGCCTGAAGACGCGCCCGTCGCGCCACACGTCACGGTATCATTCATTGTCGCAAGTACACGCACGTACATCCGACCGTCGCGTCGCCTTTTCGCTACTACCCGCGATTGTCGCGTCGTCGCAAGGAACTACGACTGTCGCGTCTTCGCAAGGACGTCCGACTGAAGCGTTTTCGCAACTACACCTGGTTTTCACGTTGTCGCAAATCCATCTGATTGTCGTGTTATCACACTTACATACGACCGTCGCGCGTTCGGGTCGTATCGTCGCAAGTTCATCCGACTGTTACGTTGTCGTAACTACACGATTGTCGCGTAGTTACAACTACACATGGTTGTTGCGTAGTTGTAACTACATGATTGTCTCGTCGTCGCAACAGCACACGAGTGTAGCGTGGTCGCAACTATACACGATTGTCGCGTTGTAGCCACTGTACACGATTGTCGCGTCGTTTCAATTACATGCGACTGTCGCGTTTGTCGCAACTATACATGACTGTCGCGTCTGGAGATTTCTGCCGATTGAACTCCGGTATGTTAATATTTCGTTGTTTCACTTGTACCGAGATTGGGTTTTACATAACATGCCGCTTATATCAACAGTCTCTAAACATATTATTTTAAAGAATTCCAAAAAAGATTTTCGATTTGGTTAATGCAAGTCGCACATTACAGCTAAGGCCATATACTACCACCGCTTAAAGTGGTTACATTTTATATTGTTTTAACTTTTTTAAACTCTTTATAAGCACACGTTTGACCACAATCACACCTGATGGAAAGTGATGATGTGGCCTAAGATGGGACGCGTTTACCTAGACACCTATTCACTGTTGTTATCATGAAGTAGGAAACACACCATGACTGGTAACTACGTCATACGTCACAGTACCTATCCTGGCATAATGACCTTTTACAACGGGTTTCAATATTAAGTCTATCTTTAATCTGTCGATAAGTTACATTTTTATTGTCAAAAACGGCCATACAATTTTTGACAGTTGTAACAACGTAGCCAAGTAAATAGTACGGTCAATATTGGCGTTCCCAACATTCGTACCAATTTTACCGAACGCCAATATTGACCGGACTATGATATAATTTATATCCCGTAGTGTGAAATAAGCTTAATAATTATTTTGTCAAATAACAACGTTGCTAAATAATTTATCGATTACAAATAGATTATGTACTGTAAAACAAAAATGTTTCTACCTATGTCCGTTATAGACTTTGAAACCACCCGAACCGGTTTCATTAGAAAGGCAATAATGCGAAGATATGGTTTTTCCAAAAAAAATACAATGCATTAGGGCACATTCATGTTTAGCGTAGTAGCACACGCCGGGCATCCGTATAATCAATAAATGCATTATCTAGTTGCATTTATTTTTTGAGCTTTCTATGTAAACTTTGCTACTGATTTGTAAAGGTGGCTATGCACGGAACTTGATATCACGAACCTATTTTTTACGTAACTCTCTCTCATCATGTTAGTCAAAATATTGAATTAAACAAAAAAAATCTTTCTTTTAGGGACTGTTGATATAAAAGGGTGACATTTTACTTATTGAAAGAAAGAAAAAACGTTTTTTTTTAAAGCTGTGCCACACATTTATACCTACGAAAGCTGTGCCCACACATTGACAGGTACACCTACGGTTAACCCGGCGCCTCTAACTGCCGCACTCAGAGTCACATAATCGTTACTTAAGGCATTAATTAGTATGGATAAGCAATGCCTTAAGTAACAATTAAGCGACACTGAGTGCGGCTGTAATACTTGAGTATTGAAGTCAAAAGACCTCTAGCAGAAGAAGCGCCGGAATAAACTGTGTCATGTCATGTGTGGCGCAAGCCGAAGTATAGCTCCCAACTCAGCATAAAATGCTGTATACTGCATAAATACACAATTTATTATGCCTTGAACATACATATAATATATTGCCAGATATTATTTCAATAGGAACTGTAGTATTAAGTAATGTGATGTTTTGTATAGCGGTAGCTTATGGGGCTAGAAATCATTATTAAAGAGAATAATTTTAAAAAATCATGATTTTTATTCATTTTTAACTAGAACGTGATGCTGTACCGGAAGTGATTACTGACGTCACAATCCATAAACGATAAATATTTTTAATTTTTTTTTACATAAAAATAGAGTAATTTCTGCAGGAACCTATTTTTTATGTTAAAAAATGAAAAATAAATAGTAGTTTACGCATTATGACGTCATTAATCGCCTTCCGTACAGCGTGACGTTAATAATTAATTATGTTAAAAATAACGAAAAATCTAAGAATTTTTTAAAATATTCTCTTTAATAATGAATTCTGGCCCCATAAACTACCACTAAACAAAATCACATCACATTTTATTACTACAGTCCAAGACCCTATTATGGTAAATAATTGTGTTTTTTCAGTAAGTTTCGTTGGTTATAGCACTAGAAAGTAACAATTGTTTACCGTAGAACTGCCCGATTAAACTTCATAATATTATCAAAGTACTATTTATACTGTTGAATTAGGTTGTAAGGATATCTAGATATTATGCTGTTCACGTTCACTAGCCGGGATATAGTGTGACGTACCTATTTTACGCGAACTTTTCCGTTGTAGCCTTATACTGTACCCCACGGAAAGAAGTTAGTACATGGCTCTTTCTGTTACGTAATCCCATACAAATGGCAGCCAAAAACTCAGCGAGCGTTAACTATTTTGAGTCACCAATCAATCACAAATGAAACTATGTTGTCGAATTGGATTTCTAAAGTTTTTTGGAAACATTTTCGATTTGAATTTCGAATGTTTTTTGAGAACATGTTTGTGATTGGTTGATTGGTTGGTGCCTCAAAACGGTTAACGCCTACTGAGTTTTTTTGGCTCTTTCATTTGTATGGGATTACATCACAGAGAAAACCCTACACTACCTTCTTTCCATGGATAGAGTATAACTTAATTCGCTAGACTAAATGAACATACAGGATGAAATTGTAACGGTTGTTTTCCCGCAACAGAACGGTTTGCGCTCAGTGGTACTATCGAAAAATAGTTTGATTTAATTTATTTTTCGTTTTGAAATAATAATAAAAATATTATCAACTTGAAATGTGAGAAACAATAGTAATTCACTAGACGTAATATAGATACTGCTCGAATCGCACGCGCTGTCGACACAGTGAACATGTTTAGAGCAAAATAAGCTCTCGCGCGTAGCAATACGGCATAAAGTAGCTTGCACGCACAGCCGGCCGCGTAGCTATTACGGTCGCTTTTCTTGATTTGGTTAATCTGCCGTTTTTAACCCTATTTTAGAATACAATAGAATATACAATTTTTTATTGAAGTCTGCTAATATCCGCCCTTGGCCAGCGAGGACTATGGCCAGAACTCTTCTCACTCTGAGACGAGACCCGTGCTCTGTAGTGAGCCGGCGATAGGTTGATCATGATGATAATGATGAACATTTGAAAAGAGCAACCGCTGTGTTTGTACTGGTTCTTCTCAGTAGGAACGGCATTCCGAACAGTGGTAAATTATTTTGACGATTCAAACGCACTTGTAAAAATTTATTTGAATATAAATATATTTTAAAAAAAACTAGCCTGGACGCAGAGATTTCGAGGTTTGCGTAGGTAATATTTTTAAAACAGTTAGTAATATTGTTAGTCTGCCATTTTTTTATTTTAATATTTTTTTTAAATATATCGATTGTACTACTAAGATAAAATCATTTCTTTGCGGGAAAACAACTATTACAATTTCACGCTCATGTTCATGTTTTATATGTTGGGACAGTTGGAGGACATCTTTAATCAATTTTATGAAGGTTTTTAAGGTGATCGTCTTTTTATGAGGTTAATATTAGCAATATTGATATTACTGAATATTTTGGAAGTTTATGTAAAAATTCAACACCCACACAACTTGGATAAAACCTTTCAACTATTTAATAAAATATATAGAATGCCTATTCCGAACAAAATTCATATTCACTATAACAATTCAATTAATTGTATTAATTTGATTTGAAAAATCACGTTAAAATACACTAAATTGTTCTCATAAAATGCAAATGTGACCAAGATTGTATTCCTGTGATTTCCTTTAACGGCGAAAATTAATAATTCCTTCCAAATTCAAAGTTAAAAGGATTTGGAAGGAATTATTAATAGTAAAAATCCTATCGGTAATCTGTTGATAAGTTACTTAGCAAGGTTGCTATTTGTTGAAAATTGTATGGTCTTTTTTGACAAATAACGTTGCTATGTAACTTACCGACAGATCACAGATACGGATTACGGATATTAGGCCGTCAGTGATTAAAATTGTCCTCCATATTGTTTTAAACAAGTAAAACACTACCGTGTAAATATAATGTTTGAGTTGCATAATATGATCTCCCGTTGCGTCGAATTGAACTTATATCAAGTGGCAAATAGAGTGCAACGCGTACTTGCAGAGTTAAGTGAAGCGGAAGCAAAGCGTCTTTATTGATAACAACTTATCAGCTTTATCATATCGGTTTCAACCGTATTTCATAGTAAATTTAAACGTTTTGATACGAACCGCTAAGGTTCCGACGTCCGTCTTTAATGCCACGTATAATCTGAATATCTTCAAGGCAAAAGTAAATGGGCATCTTCTAGGCAAGTGCGCTCCTCCAACCTAGAGCTCATCATTGCTTTTGGGCATGATTGTCGTCAAGCGCAAGCCTATGTCACAATAAATAAATTAATCTGAATTTGTTGTTATAAATAAAGCTGCACCTTGGCTACTCTTCACACCGAAGGTATGCGTTGTGCCTAAGAGTAATAATTTAATAAATATAAATAAAGCAGATATGTATAATATAAGGGCCAGAACCTAAATTGTTGGTAAAATTATATTTTAAGAAAATATTGCTAGTTGTAAGTGGAGAGTGTTGGAGCGGTTGATTGTTGTACATATTGGTAACTTTAACGCGCACTGGACAGAGTCGCTCCCACAAATCCAATAGTTCAGACTGTCCGTCTGTTCCCACTATAGTGAACATACAAAAAGTATAGTTAGTTGCTTAGATTTTACGCCACCATCGATTTGACAGACAATGCCTAACAAATTGTTACATTACTATAGTGCCCGGCAAACAACTTAAGCCTGCAGCAGCGTAGTGAGAGAAAGTTGGCGAATCCGGGAAGCGAAAGTGGCCGTATCAACCAATCGCGTGCACCCGCCATTCGCCAGCCATTCGCGTCTATACTCAAGTTGTTTGCCAGGCACTGTACCACTTTTATAAGTCGCATCGGCAAAAACCTAATACTGACTAAAACCGAATGCACACCAATGAAATACAGACCTTATTACTTGACGTTAAGATTTTAAACACAAAAACAACAGAGACTTGTGCTATCTCTCTCACAATGAGCGCGTACAAAACGTGGCGCGTAAGTAACAACCAATGGCGGACGGACGCGCGCTATGATTGGCTGAGATATATTGGCGCCGTTAAAAAATAAGATTTCTACGCAGGTACGGCGTAACTTACAAAAGTGGTAGTAGTAACGTTTTTCTTCCGCCTCTTAATTATTTGATGTTGTCGTTTTTTGAACACATTTGAAAGAGATGTACATAGATTTAGTCTGTGGTATAAACCAGTGTCATCCTTTTCACATCACTTCTTGTGAAAAGGACAGTATAATAATTATTTCAGTGTCGAGGTTTGTATACAATCCAAGTAGAACCTTTGCCCGAATAATAGGTTCCGTACCGTAGTCCGTAGTTTCTTAGTCGCTTCATATGATGTGTATTTTGTGTCTTTTCACCACAGACCACCACCTATATATTCCTACTCTCCTAATAGCAGGACACCCGCGATCGCCAAGCTTAGGCAATTGCTTAGCATAAAAGTCGGCCCACGTCCGTTCGGTACCCTCATTCCGCACATTGTCTTGATTACGTGACTTTTGATTCCACCAATCACAACAAAGCATTCTCTCCTGTGTCCCCCGCCATTTTGTATTTGCTGATTTTGTATAAAACCTTGTATATGCGTACTCTTGAGGTTGAATGCTCTGTGTTCTTCACAAATGGCCCGATGTTCGACCAATTTTCGCCTAATATTCGCCCGAAGTTCGTCCGTGGGCCAAAACTTAGTGCGATCGAGGCGCATCAACCTTGCTAAAGATGGAAACTCTTGGATCACGGTTTAAAACTATTGGATTTGTTGTGGAGGAGAAATGCCTAGCTGTATGACTGAGGACGGCTTTTTGTTTAACTTATGAAAAAACAGTCCTAATGATTTTTATTATATTCTTTGGTTTTGCTCGTTTATTTTGTGCAAATCCATATTAATATTGTCTATTTGTCGGTGTTTTCTTTTGACGGTGCTAAATGACAAAATTCAATTTATTCATTTATTTGTAATCAACCGCGTTACAGATAATATAGTTTTACATTTCAGACTTAATACTAAAACAAGGCCAAGTAGGATTACAATTTTGTTTTACAGTTTACTTAAAAGTAATTGTTAATCAATTTGGTAAAATTTGGTACGGAGATAGCGATCCTAGAGACGGACATTGGTGTTTTTAATCCCAGGAAAAGGAATTGTCTCAAGGTAAAAAGACTGTTGTTTTAAGTCCGTGTTAACTGGTAATTGAGTTGACTACTGAAATCTCATATCAAAACTTACGCAAATAAATTCTCTTTTAAAAACAGATGGAATAAAAATATCATGTTTGTCTCCAGGATGAGCTACTCTACACTAAATTTCATCAAAATCCGATTGATGTTTAGTGTTTTGCTCTATGGCATGTAATATGTGTTGGGTAGGGATTAGGCGTGTATTGCATTAGTTTGATTTGAAACTTGCCTATAAATAGAACTTATGGAATATATTTGCCGTTCGAGGTCTTACAGCAGCCCGCAGAGGCAAACTGAATAAACCCCATTCGTGATAGTTGCGTGCTTGCGTGCGTGCGTGCGTGTTTGCGCGGAGTTAGACGTAGTTTCCGTTCAAAACAATATATTAGTCCTTAATTTTCGTCACTAGTTTAGGTTTTTTAATCTCGCCAATATGGAAAATAATATGAAACCTTGTTCGAGGTGCTTTACCGAGTAAGTTTTTGGAAGTGTTAGAAGTTTTCACTGTTGTGTCGATGTCTCTAGTTTCGTAGTCGGTTCCTACTTCGTTAGCGAAACGTGTCCCGCTTCTAGTCCTACGTTGTGTATTTTGTGCGTTTTCGCATTTCGCCCGATGTTCGCCCGACATTCGCCCGATGTTCGCCCATGGGCCAAAACTCGGTGCGCTTGGGGCGCATCGACTGTCGCTCACCTCTTGTAGCAGTATTCATTTGATGAATCTTCCGATCAATGTTGTAGCAATATGGAATTATTTCTACATCAGAAGTGGGATATTTTTAATGTTTTGTTAACATTTAATGAGTCATAAAATGAAATATAATGATAAAATTAAATCACATTAGTTTCGCTTGAATTTCTGTCAAGCATTGGACAATTGCTAACTTAGTGTGTAAGAATACAAATTAACCAATTTTTTGATACCTTGATAGATATGAAATAACTATTGTTTATTTAGTTTTTTAAGTATCAAATATGAATTATGTCCATATTGCTGCAACATTCATGTATTTTTACTAATTTACCAAATATAATCAAATAAATGTTATGTTTAATTAACACATAATATATTTATTTTGAGTACTGAGAGTACAAATGTTCAAATGTCCATGTTGCATGGCTTATATTTACTTATATTATCATAATAATAATAGTTTAAAGAAAATATTGATTAGTTTTTACTTTTTTGTGTGTATGTTTTTCGTTGGTCTGTCTGTTGGTCTGTTGGATTTGTAAGTTTATACAATTTTCTGAGAAGAGGAGCTCCATTACGGTAAATTGACAGCTACAATGTCACGATCGCAATCACCTCTGATTGGTTGACGCTCGCTCATATTGGCTACAATGCATTGTTGCAACAAGAATACCATAAATTCAGCTAATCATAACGATTGCGATTGTGATAATGATTGATGCAGGTTTTTCGGAATCCACCTACTGAGATACGAAACGAATTGACGACCTCCTTGGCGCAGTGGTAAGCGCTGTGGGACGTCCCGGGTTCGATTCCCGGCAGGAGAAATTAGGAATTTTATAATTTCTAAATTACCTCTAATCTGGTCTGGTGTGAGACTTCGGCCGTGGCTAGTTAGTTAGATTTAGCGTTTCGGTACGATGCCAAAGGGGGTATGGGTTTAATAAAAACTGCCGTACACCTTCCAGGTTAGCCCGCTTCCACCTTAGACTTCATCATCACTTACCACTAGGTGAGATTGCAGTCAAGGGCTAACTTATATCTGAACAAACGAGTGTCTTTCTCTCGAAGTTTACTTTTCGACTTATGAAAGAAAGGTTTCGGTCAAACGGAAAACATACCCATAGTGTTTGTCTTACATGTTTTGTATTATACTTTTTTGACGGTGTTTATAAACGCTTTTATTTTCTACTTACCCGCATCCGGGTTTGGGGTCTAAAAGCTCGGGGGAAAATTCTAATAGTTCCGAAAAGTTGAAAGTGTAAGTGTACAGTATAGGATGAAAGTTTCTTATAGAAACATTTTTACTTTGTATCTATGAAAATGGACTTTCGAGCAAAAATTAAGAACTTTCGAAAATTCTACCCTTTCATTGATTTTCAAAAATTCCAGTTGAGTGAAGACGGGTGGGTCAGCTATACTCTATCCACGGAGACGAGTTCGTATAAGGCTGTCTCTGTTAAATAATCCCTTACAAATGATAGAGACAAAAAACTTTTTAGAAGCCGTTAACCATTTTGAGCTACCAACCAATAACAAACATGTTTTCAAAAAACATTCGAAATTCAATTCGAAAATATTTTCAAAAACATTCGAAATTCAATTCGAAAACATAGTTTCGTTTGTGACTGGTTGGTGCCTCAAAATGGTTAACGCCCACTGAGTTCTTGTCTCTTACATTTGTATGGGATTAAGTCATAGAGAGAGCCATATATACTAAGTTCTCTCCGTATTAGGGTATAGTAAAAAATATATATTTCCGTCTGACGTCACAATATGTCGGAAAGTCCGTCTTATTCTTAGGTTGAATGCATTACAACAACGTTTTAGTACTTATTAAAATTTTCCCTCTAGCTCAAACGAATGACCTATAGTTCTGATTCGTAGTATTATAGTTTGTTATGTTATAGTATAGTTTACTGTACAGGCTCTCACACCAAAGTGTACTAAAAGTTATCACTACCATTAGTTACGTAGAGTTAATAGTGTTAGAGGAGAGGTAACATTGTGTGCGCTTGCGCCTGGGGAGCGAGCGAGAGGGAAGACCGACCGCCACAAATTCGCTTTATGTAGTCGTTAGTGTATTATACATATGTACTATAAATACAATTAATATAAATAAATTATAAATCTCACCCATTGTAAGAAAATTATAACATACTAATACTAAAAATTAACAGACATACCTACACGGGGATTTTTTAGTTGTCTTACAAAAGCGAATCATTTAATGGGCCTAAGGTCTACTATCCCATATTTTTTTAATTTATAGACATATTGGTGGGTGGTCCCGGGCTCGATTCCCGGCAGGGGTTTGGAATTTTATAATTTCTAAATTTCTGGTCTGGTCTAATGGGAGGCTTTAGCCGTGGCTATTAGTATGACTTAGCGTTCCGGTACGAAGCTGTGTGAAAACCAACCAAATACTACCATACTCCTTCCAGGTTAGCCCGCTTGCAACTTAGATTGCATCCTAAATAATATCTGTCCCGGCTTTACTCACGTGCAGTAAAGCCAGGACAGATATTATTTAGAATGGAAATCACTCACGGTAGTTTAAACGTTAGATTGCATCATCACTTACTACCAGGTGGGATTGCAGTCAAGGGCTTATTTGTATGTATCTGAATAAAAAATAGTAAATATTGTTGCTAATTCTGTTGTACACAAATCTCTAAACTAAACTGACAGATCTAAATCTAGTGCCATCCTTTTACTCGGCGAGTATTAGACAAGGGATAGCAATTTAGACCTGTCCTTTTAAATAATTAATAATCAACTAAATTGATAGGTCTTAATCTAGTGCTATCCATTTCGCAGGGTGCATTATGAAAGGGATAGCAAAATATTTGGACCAATCATTTTAATTTCGTTTTGAGATTTTGTACAACAGAATCAGTCACATTGGCTACATAAATTATTTAGCTTTTGTAAGACGACTAAAAAGTGACCGTGTGTATTATTATATTTAGATAGAGTCTACGTCTTCACTTGTGTCGTGTTTTTGTTCATGTAGTGTCTTTGTTCTTTTATACAAAGCTTTAAGAGCCTTTGCACAAGACGACATGTTTAGTTGCGTCTAACGCGCTTCACTGTGCGTAAATTGTCGCTATGCGCAAATGCTTAAGTGTTAAGTTTTTAAGTTAAGAAGTGGTCTGTCACGACTATATTCTGTTATCTTGTTCCATTTAGAAAACGTCAAACGGAGATGGGGTAGGCAAGAGGCAAGGTGTGCCATCTTGTCCCTCCCTACTTCATGTCAGTTTGACGTCTGGAAATGCGACTATATAACGGTCTAGTCATGATTCATGACTGTTTGCTGTATTGTCACTCTTAGATCTATAGAGCGTACTTTGACTTTGCGCAGACTTAAAACGAGACAGATTTATCCAGAGATATATTAAGTCTTTCTTGCTTTAACTCTGTCTTAAGTCTGAGCAAAGTCTAAGTGCACTCTATAGATTTCAGCCTTAGGTTTTGTTCAGACTAAGAGACTAAGATTCAGTTAAAACGAGACAGATTTATGCCAGGAATATAACGCAGTCTCGCTTTAACAATGTCTTAAGTCTGAGAAAAGTGCGCTTTATAGATCTCTACCTTACACTCGTTTTAACTTTAAGTAAAGTCTGAGCAAAATCAAAGAGCTCTACAGGTCCAATCAGAATGTGACAGATTGTATTCAAATAACAGCTGTAGCGTTGATTGGTGCGTGATTGACTTCCGTACAAATCCCTATGTGTGATACTTCTGTTTGTGTGAGTGTAATCAGTGTATTGGTTTGAGTTTGTTTGCGTGTGTGTGAGTTTGTGTGTCTGTGTGCGTGTCGTTACCGATGTAAATGTTTATCAACGCCGCCTTATGTTAGATTCTATGTGTTGGAACGGACCTATTTATTGTGGTAACGTAGGATCGGTGCCTCAGTCGGTCTTGGGTTGGAAAATAACTACTCTTATTGTACTTAAGCATCAGCGTGATGCGTATCAGGTCTATATTTTATAGTGGAGAAAATGTTAGTTGTAATGTGCTATTCAAATATATATATCTAACCAAAAAGATAGCTTGCACTACCTAATATATATTTCAAATAATGAAAAAAAACGTGTTTCGGTTCGGTGTTATATCATTGCGTTTCAAAATGAACTAGTCTTTTCATCTATAATTGCAGTTTTTACTCTTTTTATGATCTTTTTCCTTACATTTGGTAGTTATATCTTGTCTTGGTCGTGCAATGTGGCTAATTCCGTTGTACACAATTTCTAAACTAAACTAAAATCACACGTCTAAATCTATTGCTATCCCTTTCATAACGGCTTACGGAAAAGGATTGCACTAGATTTAGACCTGTTAATATAGTTTAGATTAGAGATTGTGTACAAGAGAATCGGCCCCAATGTTAGGGTATATGTTAGCTTTGTTCCTAACTCGAGGCTATTTTAGTGCTAGGTTGCCTTCGGACGGGTTCACGTCTTGTTTCGTCGACCTAACATCTCTCAACTGTGATTTCATGATAGTCGAACGGGAATGTCACAATCATTTATACATTTTTTTTTAGTTTTTTTAGTTATAACGACTACGTGTCATGAAATTAAATGTTTTATCTGCTGTTAACAACTGACTACCAGATCAAATAATATAGCTAAATGTTAAGTTGGGTAGGTTAGGTTGCGTACACTGTTCCACAGTTTAGCGAGCGTACAGTGCGGCATAATCCTCGTGTCGCGGTCGTAGCTCTACGCGATGAATATATTCATACCTATGGATAGAGCACTCCTAATACCTAGATATCGCTATCGCACTTCGACTGCCGAGCGAGAGCGAGAGGTCGGGCACCACTGGAGTCGGACCTCTTGCTCTAATTTGTTAGTCGAAGTGGGAAGTGAGTCAAGTACGTATTAGAACCGCCTGATCCATCTTTATTATACATTGATGCTTTAAGTTAAGTTCTCAATTGTATGCTCGATAAATTGTGTTGTTACTGTAAATGTTCTTAGGATAACTTATATTTTAATAATAATTTAACACTTAAATACGCATAATGAGAAATAATGAAAAATAACGGATTCAGATAGCGATTGGAAAATCGATCGAAAATACCCAAAACGATCACAGTTAGTAACTGTCATTGATATACAAGGAACCAAAAGCTTAATTTTGTTATAATCCGCTGAAACGGATAAATCTGTATGCTGCAACATGTAACATGCAACATGCGAAATGTACTGCCCGCCATCCCGCTGCTAAACATGCAGGAACAGCCAGCCACCACACAAAACCCTCAAAACACACCTTTTGGGGAATTTATGTGTCATGTCTGTCCTAGTATATCATGAACTTCCGCAAAGTAACGTCTGCTTCTATACAAACTGCCATTGATAAGTATAAATTAAAAAAAAAATTATAAAGTAAACCAACTTTTAAAGATCATACAAAATTCAAATCTTTTTTTCCAGTAGACTATTACGTCCGTTGTATACAAAAGCTTTTTATATACACACTTCCATGGTTTACAAACTACATTTTTACAAACATTGTCTCTTTATTAACATTTATGTAGTTTTAAATGTACATTTTATTGTTTTTTTTATTATACATTTATAGCGATATTTTGCGAGTTTATTGAAATGAGACACTTGATTTTGATTATTTTAGTTTTCAAAATGAAATTAAATGTTCTTATTTTTATGAATGCAAATATTTTTACGCGTTTTTAATTTAATATTTTAATACTGTAAAACGTACTTAAATTTGAAAAAAAAAAATATTTGGGGTCGATATAAGATCTGCGGTCCCGATTCTCATAGAATTGGAAAGGCTCGTACTTTTCCATAAACCGATTGTTTATTATTCCGTTTTCAAAAACCAGTATGATAGGTCCGACTACAAATCCAGTATGAAACTCTAGAAACAAAGTCCCAGACTGTAGTAGCAAATTGCAATGCAATTAGAATTTGCCCTCTGTACTGTTCAATACACATTGTGCCAAACTTTTGGGTGAATCTTCACAGTACGGTCACAGTTCACGACAGTCAGGGAACTTCTAACTAAACATCGAGGCTTCCACGTCACTGGCAGGCGTCAAATGTTAGCACATTTGACGCAGGTAGCCCTATTAGTATCCCTATTTTTCTTTGATATCACGTTACCATAGCCTAATTTTTGACATATCGTCGACTAGCTTATGCTCGCGACTTCGTCCGCGTGGACTACACACATTTCAAACCCCTATTTCACCCCCTTTGGGGTTGAGTTTTCAAAAATCCTTTCTTAGCGGATGCCTACGTCATCTGCATTCCAAATTTCAGCCCGATCCGTCCGGTAGTTTGAGCTGTGCGTTGATAGATCAGTCAGTCAGTCAGTGAGTCACCTTTTCCTTTTATATATTTAGGAGAAGATTCAGGATCAAAGCGAGAGTTTCCTCACTCTGGTATGGTTTTGTTTTGGGAACAAAATGTGAGTATTTGTATGTTTTATTTCTCTGGCCGCGCATCGTGTTTCCGTGTCGCGTCGTGAGCTATAAATGTCTCTGCCTTCACTGTGAAGATTCACCTTCCCTCTGTGACCTCATCTGTACCTACAGATTCTCTTGTCAGTAGAATTACACCATTATTAATTTAAGTTTATTTACATATTACTAGCTTATGCTCGCGACTTCGTCCGCGTGAACTACACAAATTGCAAACCCCTATTTCACTCCCGTATAGGGGTTAAATTTTTATAAAAATACTTTCTTAGCGGATGCCTACATCATAATATCTATCTGCATGCCAAATTTCAGCCCGATCCGTCCAGTAATTTGAGCTGTGCGTTGATAGATCAGTCAGTCAGTCAGTCAGTCAGTCAGTCACCTTTTCTTTTTATAAATTTAGGTTGTAGTCCATTGAGATTATATTGTGTATAATAGTATTGTAACCGAAGGCTTTAGTAGTTGCTTTTGTTATTGTTTTAGTTGTAACGCTTATTGTACCTAATAGCTAGACAAACCGTACCTATTGTAAGATTATATCTGAGGAAATGCTAGTTGATTTACTAAATAAAAGATCATTTTTAAGTTAAATGAGTTGTGAATAGTATCAATTTATAGTACGCGACTGATTAAGATGGCAATCGGGATGGGGACGCTCCGCACCCCCGCACAACCCCCGCGCTAACCCCGTGTGGGATAGCGCGGGTGCCGTGCGGGTGAGCGGGGTGTCCCCTCGCCTCATACCCGCGTACTCTAATATACATATACGTATATTAACTTCTCTCGGTGGATAAAGTATATATCTGTTAATGGTCACGTCATAAATCGCACAAATGGTGAAGCAAGCACAAAGTTTTATTCTTTTTAACTGATCCCCAAAAAGAAGATTTTTTATTTTTGTATTGTCCTTTTTTTGGATATACATATGAATTTTTACACGTATAGTAGGTATGCGAAAGGTCGAAATGGCAATCGGGGAGAGAACGCCTCGCGCACCCGCACAGCCCCTGTGCTAATCCGGTACGGGCGAGCGCGGGTGACATGCGGGTGTGCGGGGAGTTCCCCCGCCTCATACCCGATTGCTATGATAACTTTTATATAGGTGTTGTAAAAAGTGAACTAGCATTTCAACAGACAAAAATATATTGTTTATTGTAATATGAAATTATGAGTAAAGGGCACACAAGTGAGATGTTACTATACAACTTTATATAGCATTGCGTATTAATTGTACTTAATTAGAGACCCACCAATAGTTGCGGGACTTAAGTTGAGCGCACATCACCCCACGAGAGTAAGCAACGGATCTCTTAGCCAGAGATCTATAGCGCGGAGACGCATCGCAACGCATCTCTTAGGTTGAGATCTATAGAACGCACTTTGCTCAGACTTAAACTAAACTGTTAAAACGAGACAGCGTTATATCGCAGACATAAGTCTCCCTCTTTTTAACTGAAGCTTAAGTCTGAGTAAAGTCAAAGTACACTCTATAGATTCGACACCATAGACACGATTTTCATTTCCAATTAATCGAAGGAAATTTGAAAAAAATTATAGCATATTGGACTCTTTCTCCACCTTCGTGACGCACAAACTCGCGCAAAGAAAAATCTTTAAACTCTATCTCCACCTTAGTAACGTCACCAAAATCTATTGACGTCAAAGTATGCAGATTCGTATTCGTGTAGTTTCTGATGCGTTGCGTGCGGTTTGTGCTGTAATGTGCGATCAGTTTTATATAATTGTAATATTTTTTTTTGTTATTCTTTATACTTATACCTACTTCGAATATAATTTTTCTTGTGCCATAATAAGAACAGTGTGTTTAGTTCGTAATGTACTATATTTGTGTCTATTCGGTTTTACACTTACCTCTTAACTAAACTAAATGGACAGTTCTAGATGTAGGTATAGCTATCCTTTTCCACAGAGAACATTGTGAAAAGGATAGCATTACTTTTGGACTTGTCAATTTTAATAAGAGATTTATGTACAGCCGAGAAGGCAAAGTTTCTTGAACCGTATTAATTTTAAGTAAGTATTAACTCTAAAGTCAGAATTTTACTACTTAGTTAGATTATGTTGAGTCATTTATTTAAGGTCCTAATGACACATTGTAGATAATAATTGTGGGTAATGGTTCTTATGCTCTTATACAAAAAGTCCCTACAAATAAAAATTGATACAATGATTTTACCTGCCTTGCCTTATACATGTAGAATGTATGATTGTAAAATGTATAAGGCATTTAGAAGCAATGCGTCAATTTTTATTAGACTGATTGAATACACCATGTTGAATGATCAAGCTTCTATTTCAGTTCCCAGTGATAGAAGAAGGCACTAATGGCCTGTGCAGAGGACTGTTGTCCGCGGAGGACAAAAATGGATCACTGAGGACTGCATCGCATATCGCACACGGTGGAATTAATACGGCGAAACACCGCGATAGATGAGGGATTCTTTGTCCTTCGCGGACAATAGTCGCTCGTCTGCGCAAGCCCTTAGTTTGATTTAGCAATTACTTTGTTATTTACTATACGCTATAGCTTACTTTTATCAAAAAATACTAAAAAGGAGCAAAAAAATAATAGAAGTATTTACTACTATAAGCGCTCAGCCACATTATATCGGATCCGTCGCGTATCCTAAATCGGAAGCTTACTTACACCTTCCGACAAAATAGTAATGTTCAGGTCTACTGATTTAGTACTAAATCTACGAGTACTTACCTGTTTTTAAAAAGTATACTTTTGTAATGATTTCTTTAGGACATATAAAACTTGTTTTTTTCAGCTGGTTCTGTACTTCGTGGACTTGCTGTTGGCGGATGACTGCAACCCGGCTAAACGTCTTTGACAGAGAGTTTGACATAATGGATAGAAACAATAATAAAAATTACCTCACCAGATGGCTTGACTCCGACGGTCCACCTGGGACAAAGTTGAATCTCCCAGCGCTGTTTTAACGGAAGGTGTAAGTAAGCTTCCGATGTAAGATATTTGACGATCCCGACCGATCGGATAATGTGGCGAGCGTGATACTGAAGTCCTCTAACTAAGAAGCCGTTAACTTAAAAAAAGATTTTGAGTTATTACCAAAAAACGGGAGAAACGTTAGTTTTCAAAAACTGACGTTTCTAAAAGGGATGCCATTTAAACCCATGGTTTATATAGTTGTTAGTTTTAAGCTTGGTCCTTGCGTAGCAAACTTTCTCAGAAACATTTTTACTAAAATGCCATATTTTTCGGCGATAACTGTTAAACTAGTTTTCGCAGTTAACGGATTTTTAGTTAAAAAAGGTGAAAAAATACTTTCGGTATTATCATGTTTCATTTTCATTAAACAAAATATTCGTGACATAAGTACTAAGTGTAAAATGTTGTAAAATCTCACGTTACTATGTTTAGTAGGAAAATTTTGGAACGCGCACAATTCTAGTGCTATTAGTAGCTCAAATCACATGGATATTTTTGGAGCCAGAGCATCGTGAGGTATTCAAAAAATTGATGTTGAAAGATTTTAGAAAAAGAAAAAGTTTTTTTTACTATGGCTACGCTTCCGTCCTATTTATTAAAAACGGTTAACATGAAAAAGTATTTGATTTATCGCCAAAAATTATGCTAAGTATTAGACCAAGATTTTTAGTTAGTTTTTATTTTGGTCATATGTAGCATTATTTTTAGAAACATTTTTTTTTAGTTTATTCGTTTTTGGTAAAACTCAAAAAATACTATTTACAGTTAACCGTTTTTTAGAAATAGAGCGGTAGTATGTTAAAAATTTTGAGTTGGTAATTTGTAAGTAAGTACTTCGAGATGTTCTTGCGCCAAATAAAAATTTCGCATAAATAGTAACTGAACATATCACAAATTTTCCGTTTTAAATGTTTTACAAAAATGTATACTTGTTCTCGATGAGATGCTCGTTTTAGAATTAATTTGCAATATCCGTCACAAGTCCAAATGTTGTAATGTAAGGTTATATTATTATTATATTATATTGAACGTTTGGAGCTACGTTTTAGTGAAATATAATTTCAGATGTTTACGATATCTGTTGTACCGCGGTGGTACTGTGTTATTTTGTACTCATTTTTAAATGTTTATAATTATTACGAGAATATATTTTACGCTTCCCAGAGGTGTTTTAGCCAAAGAAATGGATAAATATTGTACAAATACAAAACAGAGCGGCTTAAAGCCTTATGTTATTCTTAGTTGGTCTTGCCAGTGTTTACAGATATGTGTATAGGGTAACAATAAAATGTTCTCGGTAAAGATAAATATAACAGAAACGTTTTAGTATGAGTGACGCATGCGCCGCGAGGTACACTTTTCGTTCTAATATTACTTACTTGTGTGTGACTTGTTTTCATTAATTCCTCTGGAATCTCGAACAGATTTATACATTCTCTACAGTCTACAGTATTATTATTGTTATATGTTATTTAACTGTCTTTCGTTAGTATTTATATTTTTGTATCAATTTTTTATCTCCAGGGACAAAAATGGTTTCCAAGTCCCAAAAGAGAGATTGTTAATTTGCTAGATTAAAATTGTTTCGAATGTAACACTGTTTTTAGGAAATGTGTAGTTAACTGTGAGATTAACGATAAGTGTAGATTGTTTGGGTTTTAATTTGATTGGCGTTGTTTATGGAAGTGTACCTCGCGCGAAATAATTGTATGTTGTGTTAATTAATTGTAGCTAACACGAGGATGTAAGGCGCGCGCCGTCATCCCGCCTCGCGCGCGACGTCGCGCGACGCCGTGTGACGTCACGCGACGTCGCCGCTACGACGACGGAGATCGGCGCTGCGCCATATCTATATTTGTTGTTTGTTCAGTGATCACTTAGAATGTATTTAGCTGGATAAATTAATACATATAATATAGTTTTATGATGAAATAAAATATGTATATGTAATCCTACATGTCTATTAAATCATGAAAATAGATTTAACACGGTTGGATTTATTTGGGATATGGCTCAGGATGCAATTCGCTTATTTAAAGAGGTATTGCCCGTCTGGTCTGATTTTTTTGAAATAATTCAATGTATTTTGCATTGATATCAAAACAATTACTGAACCGATTACGATGAAGCTCAAAAAAGGACTAAGCTGAGAGTTATTTTGAGTAAAAATGAAAGCCATTTCGCCACATTAATATTAAAAATACCTTTATAGGAGAGTGATTTTGACGCGTTGTTCTAATTGACAGACATATCAACGTGGGTGCCTAGAGCTGAACACTGACACTAGAAACTTGAGATTTTGCTTGTAGGTTCTCTTTATAACGAGACTCCTACTATAAAAAAAAATATTAAGAAAGGGTTTAAAAATCTATAGGTATTCACGCGAAGTCGCGTTGAGAAGCTATTTTGTAAGACTAAGTTACTCATTTCAATACCCCATTAAAGCCAACACGTAGCAATTTACCGGCTGTTTAAAGTTGGTTCGTTAAAACTTGCTTTACGCTCCATCAGATTAGTGCTACATAGTAGGTACATAGCAGTCGCGTTGACGACGAGATGCAGGCTTAGTGCAAGCTTGCACGTCTCGAAAATGACAAACGTTCATCCTGAACTAAAAAGCGTTAAATGCTTTTTGAGTTACCGCTTTAAAACATGGAAATTCTCAAAAACTGATGAAAAAAGAAATGCGTAGGAATATAGTTTTTTACAAACATTAGTTTTTAAAAATTTCCTCGTTTTTGGTACTTTTTCTCACCCGATGCGAGGTCGCCATTCCAGCGCCTTGTGATCCCAACGTCAACGCCCTGCCCATTGCCACTTCAGCGTCGCAACCCAAAGGGGCGACCAATAAATTCCTGAAAGGTTGTCAACGCATTGGTGATTCCTCTGGTACTGCAAATTTTTATGGGCGGCGGTAATCACTTAACATCAGGTGATCCACCTGCTCGTTTGCTCGCCATTTAAAAAAACCCCCGTTGAGTTATGTCGGTTACTATCCTCATTTATGATTTGCTCGCGTAGAGAAACTCCAATCGTAGCTCTGTCCATCGCTCGCTGTGTGGCTGAGTTTATGTTAAACCGTTTATCCCATACAACGAACCAGTTTAAATTGCTTAAAGTTGTTAAAAGATTAAAGTAAAGTTGACTTCAGCTCCCAGGTTAGAGTTCGTCTCTACAACCACAGCCAGCGCCTCAAGCAAAAATCGACAACGTAATAAATTTAAGGCGTAATGTTTCGATACTCGAAAATCGAAATCTGTCAACGATATCGAGATATTCGAACTCTTCCTAGGGGCACTGAACGACAGGAACGTTGCGCGGGGACAGGCGCGGCCGCGGTAATAACATAACTCACGGTAAGTTAGACTGAACTGCTCAGAGCTAATGAGGCTCTCCAAGACTGGGAATGTCGTAGGTCGTCTGGAGTAAGGATAGTCGTACTAGTGACATTTACGAGTAAGTAGGTATGGATTGCTCCACACAAGCTGTAGGTAAGTACTTATCCATTTGTGTGAAAAACATCGTGTCGGTGAAGAAAATAACCAGGTTTAGTTGACAAGTTAGCTAATATAGCGGTGGTTATAAAACGTGGGTCTCCTATTTGGTGGGAGGGTTTGATCCCGGGCTGCGGGCACACACCTCTAACTTTGCAGGAGATATGTGCGTTTTATTAAGTAGATTTGTACTTGTGTAACTATCATATCATTTGCTTTAACGGTGAAGGAAAACATCGTGAGGAAACTTGCATAGAGTTATCTATAATGTTCCATTATGACCCTGAAAAAACACCCATGTCTATATAGTTTGTAAAAAATGAAGAAAAAATGTATGTCCGCCAACTTGGATTTGAAAATAAATGTCATAATCAAATTCAGCATCCTGGAAAAGTGCACATTCAGTCAACACTTGTAACACACGCAATATGTATGTATAGGTGTGACTCAACGGGAAAAAAATCATATTTAGTCAGTGTTACTCAACGGGAAAAAAAAACAAAAATTCCCGTTGAGTACACCCCCGTAAGTAACAGTGTGACTGTTACCCCGATAACCCGTTTGAAGTCTGCCAATTCATGAATGAAATCATGAAGTCATGAAGCTAACGACTACGACTAAGTAGTTAGGTAGGTCAAAATATTTCTACTTATTCAAGTTTATCAGTAGATACTAGATAGGTACCTAGTACCTAGTTACCTAAGCGAGAAAAGCAAACGTAAGATCCAATAATCTCTGTCCATATTTCAGGCATTGTAATTTGAAATCGTTCATCTTGAGATAGGAATCTTTAATTATTTGAAATCGATGTTGCTGCTCTCGATCTCGTTCCCAAAACGAACGCCTACGTGTAGCTCTACATTACACTTAATGGCGCCTTTGATATTTTATTAACCCATCCATTACAAAAAACTCACCCTAAAAACATTTTCTAAACATTTGTCGATGTATCCAAACGGCCCACTTGTTGCAAATTCCAATTAATCTTCTCCACGAAAATGGGTCAAGGGGGTCTATCATTGTAGGTATTTTGATCGCGCCATTTTCGCGAGGGTTCTTAACAATGTAACGTTCGAGGGCAGGTTTTGTTGTGGGTTTTTTATACTGTCAGCTGCACAAGTGGATCTCTATTCTATTTCTAATTCTATTGTCTGCGGTACGCGACAAAAATGGGATTAAATTGTTTTTTATTGCCTTATCTAGCTATGCCATAAGGTGCGGTTATTTAGAGGGGTGGGAACTGGGAATATTTTGCATGCGGATTTGATAAAACATCTGCGATCAATTGCCCCTTATCGACTTAGCTCCCTTGTGGATATTATTTCTTTAATTCATCAGATATTATTGTATTTAATGGTGCTTCGTTGCGTGAAATCGTATCTATCGGTTAACTTAACGCTTCATTGGAATAAAATACAAAATACATTATAGGGTGTTGTAGGAATGGTAAGCGATTTAAGCGCTACCGTTATCCGATAGTCAGGGACGTCTTCAGTCGTGCATTGGCCTTGGTTACACAATTTGGGGCCTTGGGGGGGGGGCCCCAAAACAATATATCATTTACATTATATTTACATTACATTAATCTGATGAATCATTCATGATCTCATGAATCTCTCGCTCTCAAATGGGGGTGGCGGGGGACTACTGGTTAGTCCGTAAGCTCCCGAGGCCGTGGCGTGAGTCCACGTCTAGGTGACGTTAGAATTCCGGGACCTCGTCTTCACCGGCGAAGAAGCTGTAAGTAGCTTGAGTTGTGTAGCCCTACGAGATAGGGAGCATTGTCGGTCATGATTTGATCGTTTGGGATCGTTGAGGACGTGCTTAGGTCGTCTTTTATCGGGGGCTAGAGAGCCCTGCGGTATCCCACGGTAAATAAGTTCGGCCCTGTCGCTTGCGCAGACGCGGATGGCAGAAGTCGTGACCAATCGGGTAATTTAGAAGTTGAACTGTGCCGCAACTCTTTTGATTTTGTTTATTTACATTCAAAACTACTAAGTTACCTACAAGTACACTGCTCACTGCTGAGGTACGGAGCTTTCTCAGTTCTCGATAATCTGTAGCCGACCAGCACGCGATGTTCTAATTCTGTAACAGAAGATTGTTTACTTATTTATACTTTGGTACTTTTAATCTTAGCTTTTAAATGCTAGGGCAAATAGCGAAACAGTAAGTAATCTAAATATATAAAAGGAAAAGATGACGGACTGACTCACTGACTGACTGATCTATTCACGTACCCTACAGCTTAAACTACTGGACGGATCGGGCTGAAATTTGGCATGCAGATAGCTATTATGACGTAGGGATTCGCTAAGAAAGGATTTTTGAAAATTCAACACCTAAGGGGGTGAAATAAGGGTTTGAAATTTGTGTAGTCCACGCGGACGAAGTCGCGAGCATAAGCTAGTTTTTAGATAGCACGCAAACAGCCAACGATTTAACGATAAGCTGTTGTAACTTGTACCCTTTGAAAAGAGAATACATTCTGAAGTCCTCTGAGGCGCAGCGGTGTCTTGGCTGTTACAGATGCTTCTTCAGCGATCTAAGGTTCGATTGCAAATTGGTAACATTCGGGTAAATGATCTTTTTTGTTATGTTAATGTATGGTTATAGATACGTAAGTACTTGTATACCTCTAATAGTAAAGGTAAGTTGTACTTTTTAGAGCTTTCGGCCGTATTTGTATGAATATCGAAGAAATTAACGCGATCATTTAGTACTGCTACTTTTTCCGTAGGTATAGTTGGTAAGTACCTATAGCATGCATAGTTAATCAGTTCATAAATATCTTCTTTCTCGTATTTAGCGAAGTGTAGTAAATTGACCAAAGTTCACAAAATTAGCAAGTCGACTTGATAATGGGCAGCTAAAAATCTGAGAAAACAGTTACCTATATTAGGTAGATACCTACTACCTAGGGAGTGGACTAGGGCACTACTAGGAAGTAGAAGTATAGTCCGCGACAGGTCCAGATAGCAATCGGGGTATGAGGCAGGGGGACGCCCCGCACACCCGCATGTCACCCGCGCTCGCTCGCAGTAGCCCGTGCGGGTGTGCGGGGGTTTCCCTCTCCAATTGCCATCTCAACCTGTCGCATACTTATATTATAGGCTTAATTCATCTAAGATTATAGGTAGGTATATATTAATTCCCATGACGTGCCCATTGGACGTTCCGGTCTATTTTTTGACCTTACGCCGCCGCGCCGTAGCGTAGGGCTAGGCAGAGGCTGCATAAGTCTAAAGTCTAAACCATCTAAAACAATAGACTCAGACTTGCAGGTTTCCTCACGACGTTTTCCTTCACCGTTAAGCAAGTAATTTTAATCCATAGGTACTAATATTATAAATGCGAAAGTGTGTCTGTCTGGCTGTCTGCTAGCATTTCACGGCTGACAGTTTAACCGATTTTGATGAAATTTAGTACAGAGTTAGCTTACATCCCGGGGAAGAACATTGGCTAGAACATATACTTTTATCCCGGAAAATCAAAGAGTTTCCGCGGGATTCTTAAAAGGCTCATCCGTTAAAACAATTTACATTTTATTTTAACAATTTATTTTTAAAATTGATTAAACTGTTGGGCCGTGAAAAGCTAGCAGACAGACAGATAGACACACTTTCACATATTTTATAATATTAGTATGGATAGTATGTATTTGGTACAGAGCAAGCTTGCGTCCTGGAAATTGACATAGGCAACTTTATATCCCGGAAAAGCAACAAGTTCCCACGGGTTTTTAAAAACCTAAATCCACGCGGACGAAGTCGCGGGCATCATCTAGTTGCTCCATAAAATAAAATAGCTTTTGATAAAATATGCACTAAAAGAGTTTGTTAGGTAACATGAAAAGTGTTTTATACGCCACAGTTTTATGAAGATAAATCTGTAGTAGGTCGTCTGACCCGGGGTCACGCCGCGCCGCTCGCGTGTCACACGGAACCCGCGTATCGGCTCATCTACCATTGTCCTTCATTATTTCACGCCGGGCCCCCATTTACCCGACACCTATCGGCAAAGCGTAGTAATGACTTGCCAGCTTTCCTACTAAACAAACTTCGTGACCAATTCCCACTATATTAATGTTAACACTTGCTTTGCGCCGTTTATGGCTAGCGTGATTGATTTTCAATAAATATTACTTTCTAGGTAGGACTAGGTACCCACTACCCAGGTTATTGCAGTAATAACTTGCTATCTAACAATCTTACCCAAGTTTCTGGTAAGTAGTTAATTACCTAAGTTTCATCATCATTATCGGCCAATAGACGTCCATTGCTGGACATAGGTCTCTTGTTAGACTTCCACACGCCACAGTCTTGCATCCAGTCCAGTCAGACACAGTGCCTGTCCTGAATCCAGCGGCTTGTTTTGCAACTCGTTTGATGTTGTCTGTCCTGTCTTCCAACGCTGCGCATTCCAATTTGTGGTTGCCATTGTAGCACCTTGGGACCCTGCTCATTGCCGCTTCAGCTTCGCAACCCGCTGAGCTATGTCGGTTACTCTGGTTCTCCTACGGATTTCCTCATTTCTGATTAGATCACGTAAACTTTAAGCATAGCTCTCTCCATCGCCCGCTGAGTGATTGATGCAAAAAATCACGTCGATCCGTTGCTCCGTTGCGACTTACGGTGTGATTGAAGAACAAACCAAACACATAATTATATGGGTAGTGATACCTATCACTCTAAAATAAACTAGGGTAGGTACTGTGCCTATCAATCTCATGCATCTGGGAAATCGCAGTTTAAGTTAAGACTAAGTAAAGTAGATATATATACCCCCCTAGACGTAATCTCAAAGACAATAAAGTAACTTAGGCGTGTGTAATGTGTATATCTAACAGCAGGTAGGTATGTAAGTAAGTAGCTAAGTAAATTATAAATGTAACATTTAAATCTCTTTGTTGGCTATCTAAGTCACTAAAACATTCGAGTGAGTAAGCAGAAGGCAATAAAAATCTAATCTCGTGTTTACTTGTTTAGAGAAACCTCGTTCCCAGATCACCGGTGGTCCGTAGTGGATGCTGTGCCCGGAATTATTTATGAGATCGTGGGTAATTATGGTAATGTTAATTAACCATCGCCATCCCATCTCGTGAGCTTTTGTGTAATAAGGACCATCGGTATGGAAATGTGGATGGATAGGCGGGGAGACCACCTGTTCAAAATGGGACAAATTATTTATCATTGTCAACCGATAGACGTCCATTGCAGGACATAGGTCTTTTGTAGGGACTTCCACATGCCACGCTCTATTCTAGCACCTCGGGACCTCAACATGTATCGTGTTCCAGAAGTACCTATAGGGATGGTCTTCAATAATAGTCAGGTTCCAATTTCACTTCACTGTATTTTTAAGCATAGCTTGCGCCTTAGACTTTATTCTCACAATCGACCGCCATTTTTATTAAACCTACGCTTTTATACTAATTTGACAGGACAGCAAAACTGATATATTTTAAAGGTTGGTATTATTTAACTTCCGGTATTTTACAAATTGCAAAGTGATTGAACTAAATGATACTTCCTGTGACGTCACAAATCATTAACGTAACAATTAAATCAGCTAGATGTTAAACATGACACAAAATATGTTGATTCAAATAGTTAACAATTAAATATGACTCATAGTCCATTCCCGCCAGATATAAATAACAATCAATTCATTATATAAGTCTGGATGCCTCATGATGATGGCAGCTATGGAGATGTGGTTTTTGACAATCGGTTTTTCGAACTATGTGCCCTGCCCCTGCCCATTGCCACTTCAGCTTCGCAATTTACACAACGATAACTTACATACGAGCATAGCTAGGTACCTACTAGTCGCTTGTAGTTTCGTGTCTGAGTTTTGAGAGCAAACCTAGTACGTACCTACTTATAGAGATTTTTCAGGTAGGTACAGCTATTTCGTTTAGATTGCAACGTCAGCTTCCTACTGGTTTATGTAAGAAAAATGTAGCACAGCTCTGCATGAAAGTTACTGGTTCTACTCGCCTTTCGAGTTCTACAATTTGATTGTTGGATTGTACCTATCCTGAAACCTGCTTAGGAATTAAAATAACTCATGGTTTGCTACTGGAATGGTGACTACGTACCGGGAAGACAAACGTTGGAAGACAACCATCCCGTTGGTCCGAAGACATCACCAAGATAGTCAACTGACAGTTCTCTAAGCTTTGTTCAGAAGTGGCATTAGTAACGAAGTATTAAAGTTATTAGGTACTTAATGAGTACTTAAATAGGTAGGTAAACGTCTATTTTGAGATAGATTTTATGAATTGTATCTTGGACTACGCTCATAAGGATAAGGCATCGGTAATCGATGAATTTTTAAACGGAATTGCTTTATTTACTTATTTGTGAGTGTGTACGAGTTCGGGCGGGCACTGGGCACGCATTATGTCATCGATATCTGAAACTTTCTATTGATTGAGCAATATAATGTTGTCAATGGCCAACAACTGACTGCTGAATGGCTACTGGCGGATAACGCGCTGCCTCAACAAAGATTCGAATGTTAATGATTTCCTCCTCTTCAAATTTCATAATAGCTTATCAGAGAAGCATCTTATCTGTTTAATAAATAATTGAATGTTTGTAATAATTGTTTAGTAGTTATATGATAGTTTAGACTAGAGTAAATGTCGCATTAGAACTCCCTGTAAGGTCTAGCCCACACAGCGATTTTTATTCGCGGAATTGATTTTCCGCTACGGAATTTCACTTAGCGCCTAACAACTCCATACTACAAAAAATATTCGCGACTTGAACACCGCACCGCATGCTATCGAATCACAGATTTTTTGCGCACAAATTTTATATCGCAAGTGCGGGTATCTCCATAATATTATACTAGCTTATGCTCGCGACTTCGTCCGCGTGGACTACATCAAACCCCTTATGAGTTGAATTTTCAAATTTCAAAATTCTTTTTGTTTTTACTGTTTACCCATATTCGCAATAAAGAAATTTTAAATTGAATTGAATAGCTATCTGCATGCCTTTCAGCCCAATCCGTCCAGTAGTTTGAGCTGTGCGTTGATAGATCGATCAGTCAGTCAGTCAGTCAGTTACCTTTTCCTTTTATATATTTGATGATTTGATTTTATAGAAGATGATTGCTAGTGTTACAGAATTGCGAACAAAACCGCGCGATTTTTATTCGCTGTGCGGGCTAGCTCTAAGGACAGTGTAGGTACATTGGTAAAAATAAACTGTACCTAAATGAATCTTTCATATTTTCGTTAGGATTTTTTTTTAATTAGGTAGTGCTTGGCTGCAATCAGACATGCAGGCAAGTGATGATGCTGCTTCAGACGGAGGCCTATTCATTCACTCTTTACTTGAAGGTACCCACACTCTGGGTCAAGAGGAAGCATCTACTACCCTATAGGTTTTGGTTTCCCCGAATTGACAGACACGATAGCACAGAATATGTAATAGTACTAACGTGACGATAGACAATAAAGTGATGCTATATTATAAAGGTTCCTTGTTCCTTTCGAGTTACGGAACCTTTTAAAAACAAATAGATAATTTCTACGTCTTCTTTTGAGGTATGGTTTAACATTAATTCTAAATTATGTAGGTATACGTAATAGCTAGTTGATTTCCTGTGATGTCTGATGATCTTCGTAAACCGGCTTATAAGCTTTCCTATGGAATTGATGGGAATGAATAAGTCATACTACATACAGACATAAAAAGGTAATGTTACCTAACTTCCTCTCGCGGCGCCATACCAGACCGATAATATAATAAACTGTACAAAAAGGTAACAAGTCAAACGATTCGCATCATAATTACATTAAGTTCTTAGTAAAGACCAATCGAGATCGAAATGACCGATAGTGCATCCAGTTTCCACACTAGGGCTTGAAATTCGGACTATTATCCAGCTCCGGAATTGGGTTTCTATACTGTGTTTCAACTCCGGAGTTTCGAAGCTTCATTGGAAAAAGTAGAAAATGACTATTGATTACTGATTGAACTGAATGACTGATTTTGACTGATTTGATTTGAATATTAATTATTGAATGTTACAACTTTACAAGACGTGTATTAAGTGTGAAACAAAACATTACAGTTAGAAAAATAAAAAGGAATAAGAACTTATATAAAATGAAAAAAAAGAAACTTGGCGAGTTATTAGGTAGGTACCTACTTAGGTTAAACATTACAGTTAGAAAAATAAAAAGGAATAAGAACTTATATAAAATGAAAAAAAAAGAAACTTGGCGAGTTATTAGGTAGGTACCTACTTAGGTTAAACATTACAGTTAGAAAAATAAAAAGGAATAAGAACTTATATAAAATGAAAAAAAAAAGAAACTTGGCAAATTATTAGGTAGGTACCTATTTAGGTTAGTTAATAGTTACTTAGGTTAGGTAGGATTTTTTTAAATAATGTTAGCCGTCGATAAAATTGGATCTAGTTTCATCCTATTTCATAACGTTTTGCACTTTAATTGTACTTATTCTATGATGAAGATTCAGTACTGTACAATACGTCAGTAATCGCTGAAAAAGCACGACTTTTTCTTAAAACCTGAAAATTGAAACTCCGGTCATATTCCCGACAACTCCGGTTTTACAGACGAACTTGTACCTTTCGAAACTCCGGAGATACACCAAAACCGGAGCTCCGGAGCTCAAGCCTTATTCCACACCTTATCATCGAATCAAAAGTTTCGAAAGCTGAACAAAGAGACTCAAAGATCCGTTGTTTAGAAACATCATATTATTGGCACTCGATCTAAACAACAGACAATAACAACAGAATTATTAGACTGTGCCTTTTTAATTCTTATCTCGATGTTATATCACGACCACTAAATTACAAGTCGAAATATTGGATAAAGGGTTACCACATGCCATATCTTTATTGACGGATAAGTAGTATAAGTACCAACCAAAATACTTTAAGTCTGATTTATCTTTATAAACAACAGCGACCCGAGCGATATTACAATTTTTAGGGTTCTATACCTCAAAAGGAGAAAAGGACCCTTATAGGATTACTTTGTTGTCTGTCTGTCCGTCTGTCCGTCGTGTCTGTCTAAAAAATCTATAGGTTTTCTGTCGTCGTCGTCGTGTTTGTCATTGACAGATACGACGCTACCACACGAGTAGACGCCACCCTATAGGCCCTATAAGGTAGGGTACCTACTTCCCGTTGACCTGGAATCGTTTAATTTGGTAGGTAGGTACCTAGGTCTAAAGCACAAGTAAAGAAATAAATCCGAAAACCGTGAATTTGTAGTTACATCACAGAAAAAAAATTAAAATGTGTTCATGAACCTATGAAATACTTACCTATTAGTATTTTCAATTTTAAAATTAAATAACTGTGCCAAAGGGCGTAGGTATTTTATGAAAGGGTTTTACCTGTATATTCTAAAATATATTTTTATTTATTTTTATGCATAATAGTTTTTGATTTATCGTGCGAAATGTCGAAAAACCAGTAATTAAAGTACAGAAATCCTTTGTGGGGCTCAGTATATTGGTTCCCAAAGAATTTTCAGCTAATGTTATCCGAGAAATTGTAAATCTCGGCACACGACACGGGCGGCGGCGTTAGTTTTAAATAAACGGTACTTCGTCCCCCCTCCCCCCTGCCCTAAACAATCCCCGCTTACAGATTAACAAGAGCCATTAAAAGCCTTTAGAATGTAAATACGAGCCGAGACATCAATGTCCCAGGGACGTGGGAAGGCCGACAAAAATACATACCCTGTAAATAGTAACAAATGACAATCTTATCCGAACACAGTGATATAAAACGTTCCACTAGATGTGGCGCTTCATAGCAACAACATCAGCGAACATCGGTATCCGCACTCCTGTCAGTCATAATCCGCTTTAGACGCAGTCCGTTCCTACGAACATAGATAAGTTAGAACAGAATAAAGCTACAACTATCGTCGTTGTGCATAAAAATTCCGCTATGTGGAAGTCACAAGTTTTCAGGAGACTATTAAACTCCCTTTTTTTTTTAAAAAAAAGCTTAGCTTTAGATCAAAAACACATAGCTAAAAAGATTATCGCTTGAGGTTGCACACACGCCAAAGAATGGGTTACTAAATTCTACGTGCACAGGCGCCTTTTAAAACTGAACAGAATACATTAAAAACGAGAAGTCTAAAAAACTACATAGCTGGTCTTGCTGCATGTAATCTAGAGCTATCTCGCAAGCTTAATTATTTTCAAACGGACTGCGTCTAAAGCGGATTACGATTGACAGGAGTGCAGACATGAGACACCGATGATCGTTGGAACATAATATTGTTGTTACTATGAAGCGACGCATCTAGAGGAACATTTTGATATGGCTGGTAAATAGTAACAAATGACAATCTTATCCGAACATTAAAGAGATTCTAATGAGTGTCGTTTGTCGACGTCGGCCGTCGGCTAACGGGCATGCGCCGATGTCGATGTATCGCCGCAATTAACTCGATATATCGATGTATCGATACGACGCCGCGTCACGGCCTGTGCCAATTTAGCGTTATCTGGCGGACGTGAGAGGTACATTTAGATAAGCTTAAGGGGTCTAATAAGGAACCTTTGGCTTGCGGGCTCGGCTGGCAGCGAGCGTGACTCCCGGACGCTGGATGAGTTAATTATGCAATTGTGCAGATGCAGTTTAATTGTTTATTTTAATCGTCTATTCTCGCTAGTAGGTATTCAGTGACTTTTATCGGCATTCGGAAAAATAGGAATTGTTATATGCAGACTTCTCGGTTCTAAGTTCTAATATTAATTTTGATGTCCAAAATACACTATAATAAATAAGAATTATTATGTTACTAGCTGATGCCCGCGACTTCGTACGCGTGGATTTAGATTTTTTTAAATTCCGTGGGAACTCTTTGATTTCCCGGGATAAAAAGTAGCCTATGTCACTCTCCAGGTCTTTAATTATACCCATGCAAAAAATCACGTTGATCCGTTGCTCTGTTGCGACGTGATTGCAGGACAAACCAACAAACCAATAAACCAAACATAAACCAATAATATGGGTACTGATTGTGTATGTTATTATGTTTATCATTATACTTATTGCGGTGTTAGCGGCCAAATGAGGGGTTTTGGGAGGAACAGCTGATATACTTACATATATTGCGTTCCTCGAAATCGCAGAAACCTCGGAGAAACGCGTAAGCGACGCAAATTGCCTGATGTGTATTTCCTGGGTGGAAACATCAGTTTTTCTGAATTCCTGTTTTTTGGCGATAAATCACTCATAACTAGTCTAATCCATTCTAAATGTTCCTTTTGAGCCTCACAAAGAGGATAAATATGAGTAATACCGTTACAAAGTGGGTTTTTGTTTGGAGTGTCTTAATACAGTCACTTAAGCATTCCGGGCGCGGAGATTAATCATGTACGAACCCACACAAATCACTTAGTCGCTCAATTGTCTGTCAGGTGAGTTACATCGTCGCTACAGACACCACACGTCGCCTCACTCTACGGGACAATCTACTTTATAAACCTAATACATAGGTACATGGGACCCATTTAATGATGGGTCTATAATACTGGTTCGGGAGTTACTGAAGTACGCTGAGAGCATTGCATGAATATGTCATTCAATGTTCTCAGCGTACATATTCAAAATTCTTTGATCTTTTATCGTTTTGTATTTTATGTCTTTTTTCTTGTACCTTTATTTGTATTTAAATTTATTATTAATCATCTAGTTAGTGTAAGTGGCACTGCCGTTCTAATTAGATATAAAATAAATAAAATAATAATAATAAATAATAGGTACCTACTTTAGTTCGCCTTCAGAGCACGGGTCTCTTTTCTTCTCAGTAAGAGAAGGGTTTGGCCATAGTCCACCACGCTGGTTAAGTACGGATTGGCAGACTTGGCATTGGATATAGGTATAGGTATCTACCTATTTATACTATATATACCTACCTACCTAGATATATATTTATCTGTGTAGTCTTATGTATGTCTATTATATTTTATTTGTATGTATTAGTATATTAATAATATGTAGATACGTATTTTATATCTTATATATGGTTTAGTTTATTTAGCTATTGGTATTTAGGTTTATTATTCACCACCTACCTTTGTCCATTTGTTCGTTTTCTCCCTAGCGTGAAGGTTGTCTGGAAGAGATCGCTATTTAGAGATAAGACCGCCTTTTTGTACCTACTTTTAAAGATTTCTTTTTGTAACCTGTCATTTGTGTTTTGTGGTGCAATAAAGTATACACATACATACATACATACATACCTTTAAGTCAAGAGTGAATATCATCATCACTTGCCAGAGGTCTGCCCCCCAATTGTGTAAGAATAACCATTTCATGGCTATCGCAATCGTCAAGAAATTCTGCCCTTTGATTGGTTGATTCGCTGTTTACATTTTTTCACAGCCAATCAAAGGGCAGAATTCTTGACGATTGCGATAGCCATGAAATGGTTATTCTTACACAATTGGGGGGCTCATAGTCAAGCACTAGGTAGTCTATTAAATAAAAAGCTCACCCATATAGCTGGCCACCCCAGTGTGGGCATCACGGGCAGTTAGTATGCGCCGCCCGTCGCCGCCCGCAGTCGTCTCACGTCCCTAATTGTGCTCTGCAGACTTTCAATGCACCGACGACACACAGATTCGCACTTCGCAGCAACGCGAACGCCACTCGCCAGCAAACATAGTTATAGGTACATTCCGTACTCTTTGATAACTTCAACTTACTTACTAAGTTGCAATAGTTAAGGTTACACTGTACGCGCTTCTCCATCATCATCGCGTGTCTTCTTCGAAACGAAGTTTGGAAGTAATCATGCGAAAAGCTTCTCTATTTCAAGCCGATAACTAAGCCCTGTTCACCACCTATATTGTTTAACCATTTGCGTCTTTGGCGACCTAGACGTTTTTTGCTTTCAACTCTTCCTTCCAACACTAATCTTGGAAATGAGAATTGGGCTCCTCTTTGAACATGCGATAAGCCAGATATCGATTTATCTCGCCATTGTCTATATGCCTTAAAACAATAAATAAAAACAAATCTAAATATATAATAGGAAAAGGTGACTGACTGACTGACTGACTGACTGACTGATCTATCAACGCACAGCTCAAACTACTGGACGGATTGGGCTGAAATTTGGCATGCAGGTAGCTATTATGACGTAGGCATCCGCTAAGAAAGGATTGTACAAAATACAACCCCTAAGGGGGTGAAATAGGGGTTTGAAATTTGTGTAGTCCACGCGGACGAAGTCACGAGCATAAACTAGTTATATTATATGATAGTAAAATTAAATTCATTTTAAAAGCTCTATGCCCCTTGAAATAAGTATCTCTATTTTAAGCCAAATTTTGAGGCAACTTAAAGCACTTTTGAGAAACCATGTAAGAAACTGTAAAGTTGCGAAAGGCAAACTTTACTTAATAAAAATTTCAAATGTGTTTAGTTTATTAAAAAAATATTCCATACCCCGCCCGCCCATCAAATGTTGATTGCCATGGCACGCTCTCACGTGCAACTTGGAGCTACCATGGACAGCACTCTTAAACCGACTTACCACTGCGCTGCAATCGTTAAACAAAAGTTACGGGTATGAGCAATACTTAAGTTTATTTATTGTCAATTTATTTATTTTATCGATTTTCTGTATATGTATCGGAGATAGATCTTGACAAATCTTGAAAAGGAATGAAAATAAAGTAGTTAGGTAACTTTGAGTAAGTACTTACGTAATAATTCATTGGTTGGTAATGGAACAATTTATTAAATGTACCTAGACCAGACATGCCTATCTCTTAGATAGATAGAGTTTTAAAGATCGATAATTGGCAGCGCCAGAATGTTTCTACCATACCAACTAGACTTGTGGTAATATTGGAGAAACTTCATTCGTAGGGTTCCGTAATGAAACAAGGAACCCTTATACCACACTTATATACCTTACCTCTGACTGTCTAACGGCAGAATCAGTCCTGTCTGTAATCGTCGTATAGCGATGATATCTTAGTGATAAACACATCGGCCTTCTATTCGGGAGGTCTGGGGTTCGATCCCGGCCACGCAGCTCTTTTGGGAGTTAGGTCGTCTGGCGTTTAAAGCAGTTAAGTAAATATTACTTGATTTAACGGTGAAGGATGTCAATGTGAAGAAACCTGCATGCCTGAGAGTTCTCCATTATGTTCTGAAACGGTGTGTGAAATCCACCAATCTGCATTTGGCCCGCGTGGAAGTCTACGGTCTAAGCTCTTCTAATTCGTGGCACGGGTCTCCTACCCTCAATAGTGGGCCGACAGTAGGTTGATCATGATGATGACGATGAACAGGTTACCTATAGTATGCGACAGGTCGAGATGATACTCGGCGTAGGATGCGGAGTGACGCCCCGCACACGGCACACCCGCACGTCGACAGCACTCGCCCGCTCTGGGTTAGCGCGGGGGCTGTGCGGGGTGTGCGGGGCATTCCCCGATTGCCATCTTGACATGTCGTGTACTGTACCTAGCAATAAAATTAAACCCATTTCAAGTGTAAATAGCGCGTCAGTTTCCAAGAGTGGAATAGAGTGGAATAAATTATGAATACCTCGAGTCCGTGGTGCGGCGTGATCTGCGCCGGCAGGTCATGTCTATTGCCCCGACTGCTCGGACGCGGACGCGTATAAATTGCGAGCCACTGACTGAGATGGATAACGAGCTATCCGCCATGCTGCGCTACTCCACAACACCCTTACGTCACGTGAATAATCTCGCTTCTTCTTCTATCCTGGATCTATTTACCACACTTGGCCGTCCGCCGTATGAGAGAGAATTCCAAGCTTGTGATGCACCCTTTTTTATTCTGTCACAAGTTAGCCCTTGACTACGAGCTCACCTTTGGAAGGATGTGACTGTTTTTTTACTAAACCCATTCCCCTTATCGTACTGTAAATATCCCCGAATGTCAGCTATAAGATCTACCTACCTGCCAAATTTCATGTTTCTAGGTCAACGGGAAGACCCTGTAAGTTTCTTGACAGACCGACAGACAGACAGACAGACAACAAAGTGATCCTATAAGGTTTTTCCTTTTGAGGTACGGAACCCTAAAAAACAAACAAGAATACTCGATAAATAAATGACGGGACGTCAAGGGACTGTGAAAAAGTGGCAATCCAGGGAAATCAATTTGACTCTTGAGTTACGCAGACTGAAGGCGCAAAAATATGGCGGCCATGATGGATACATACGGGAAATGAATATGTAAATGATTGTACGCGCTCTAGTCGCTTTAGTCGCTTTAGTCGCTCTAGTCGCTCTAGTCGCTCTAGTCGCTCTAGTGATCTAGTCGCTCTAGTCTCTGCCCGAGCGTTATTTACACGCGCTAAAGTGTAGATTAACGACACTATGGAGTTATTACAATAAATTATCCTAAGTTTTTACTAAGACATGATTATGTTAATTCAAGTGATCAAAATGTAGGCATAATGCTATGTACAAGTTATACGATCGCAAAGGACATAAATCTAAGTTATTTTTGATCTACACTTGCGAAATACGGAACCAACTACCACTGAAATCAGTACCCATATCAGTACCCTTATTATAAATGCGAAAGTGTGTTTGTTTGTTGCTTTTTAGGGTTCCGTACCTCAAAAGGAAAAACGGAACCCTTATAGGATCACTTTGTTGTCTGTCTATCTGTCTGTCTGTCTGTCTGTCTGTCTGTCTGTCCGTCTGTCTGTCAAGAAACCTACAGGGTACTTCCCGTTGACCTAGAATCATGAAATTTGGCAGGAAGGTGGGTCTTATAGCTGACATTTGGGGAAAAATCTGAAAACCGTGAATTTAGGGTTATATTACACAAAAAAATTAAATTGTGGTCATAAACTAATAATTAGTATTTTCAACTTTCGAAGTGAGTGACTATATCAAGTGGGGTATCATATGAAAGGTCTTCACCTGTACATTCTAAAACAGATTTTTATTTATTTTTATGCATCATAGTTTTTGAATTATCGTGCAAAATGTCGAAAAAATACGACTGTAGTACGGAACCCTCATTGCGCGAGCCTGACTCGCACTTGGCCGGTTTTTTTTATTTGTCCTTCAATCACGTCGCAACGGTGCAACGGATTGACGTGATTTTTTGTATGGGTATAGATAAAGAACTGGAAAGTGTCATTATAGGCTACTTTTTATCCCGGAAAATCAAAGAGATTTTTGAAAACCTAATTCCACGTGGACGAAGTCGCGGGTAGCTAGTTTATAATTAGGGTACTGATGTAAACCTACCTACTATTTTAAATCTACTCGAGGTATAAACTATTTATTATTACTTTGTAACTACAACTTTGGTACATGAAAAATAAAAATAAAATAAATAAATAAAATACTTAAACTATATTATTAGCATCGAAGTAAATCGTGCGCATTGGATATAAAATGAGTGTATTGCAATAAACGACAAACGATAGCACAATAGAAACATAAATTGCCGTGTACTAACTATTAACATGAAATACTACGATATCGGCATTCAAGGAACTGCTTATACGTACAACAAATCAAACATTATCGTGACTTAGGACCAATGGTATAAAATATCCAATAAATGAAATGTCACTTTTTACTACCTACTTAGGCCCGGTTTCGACCAAAGCGGAGCGGAGGAGATGTGTTTAGTCGACCAATCAGATTCTTAATAGATGATGTGAAAAAATTATCACGTCATCTTTTAACAGATTTTTAAAAGATGACGTGATGATGTTGAGTGCTCACAAACGAATATACAAATTTTAAACCTCTATTTTATCCCCTTAGGGATTGAATTTTCAAAAACCCTTTCTTAACGGATGCCTAATACCTAATAGCTGTCTGCATGCCAAATTTCAGCCCGATCCGTCCAGAATTTTTAAGCTGTGCATTGATAGATCAGTCAGTCACCTTTTACTTTTATATTATACTAGCTGATCCCCTTATTTTAGATTTAGGTTTTTAAAGATCCCGTATAGCCTACGTCACTCAGGAATAATGTAGCTTTCTACTGCTGAATTTTTTTAAAAAATCGGTTTAGTAGTTCCAAAGATGTAGAAGTAGTTCCCTACAAACAAACTTAACGACATTACCTCTTTATAATATTAGTATAGATTTAGATAATCATTATAATAATAAAGGATTGCTTTCCAATCTGTTAGTTAAAGGTCTCCGTGTAGGTAAAAGGTATACTTATTTAATAATCTGTGAGGTAATACTTAGAGCAGTTACGTTCCCAAAACAAAATGGTACGTAAATAAAGGTCGAGGGAAAATATAGGTGGTATAAGTCCCGCAAATTGCTATTGCACTCAAACCATGTCTAATGATGTCATTTTGACGTCAGCCGAAATAAAAATAAACCATCAGCTCGAAACTTCAGTCTAGTGCTGACGTCACTAAAATGGCAGCCACGCACATTAGCAGTTTGCGTGACTTATATTTAAACACGTGAAGCAATACACTAAGTAGGTAGACGGGAGACCCTGTACACAAAGGCTAACATAATAACTCATTATAACGCAACTTAATCCCGAAAAGCCTCCATCCGCCTCGGGGTCACGTTTCAGCTATTGTTGCACGACTGCAGCCGTCCAATGACCGCCCACCACGCCCACGGCGCTCACCACGCCCACGGAACCGCCCGTCACCCGCCACTGCCCACCACTCACCAGCCTCTCAGGATCCTAACCTCCAGCCTCCTTTCTAGACTTAGTAAGCAACTACAGACATCCCAACTTGACTCCAACCTGAATCAGTTTTGTCAGCTTCTTCAGGTCAGCTGTGCCTATTGTAGCACATGTAATTTAGTTAGCCAGAGATTCCGACTTGTTTTTTTGACCTCTGTATCAGATTATATTTATATATTTAAGGTTTATTATTATTTACAGGACTGTAAGTAGGACTGGTTTCGTGCGTTTGCGTGCATAGCAAGTGTTTGGCATTTTGTTTTTTTATTCAGTTCACAAGTTAGCCCTTGAATCACCTGGTGTTAAGTGATGATGCAGTTTAAGATGGAAGCGGGCTAACCTGGAAGGGGTATGGCAGTTTTTATTAACCCATGCCTTTCTAATGCTTTGCTAGTAGGGTGGTAACTAGCAGAAATTTAGAATCAAATTATAAAATTTCAAACCCCTGCCACGAATCGATTCTGGGACCTCCCACTAATAAGACCACAGTGCTTACCAGTGCGCCAGGGAGGTCGTCAAATTCCCATGATTCAGCCTCAGATTTGTTATTAGGTACGATTTACTAGCTGGAACGTGTCGGCAGCCGACTTGTTGGCTCGTCTGTAGAAGCGGATGCTATCTCGGATCTGGGGTAATCGGAGTCTGTTACTTGCACCGTTACGCTCATTACGTTTTATTGCCTGCGACATGAACTAGCCGAGTACTTACCTGCCTGCATTGAGTTCTAGATCGTAGAGGTGCAGAACTGCAGACCTCGCAACCGGTGTCAAAAACAACCCCCACCTCATAAGGTCTTCCAAAATACGTCAAACCTACGTCTTCTGTTAGTTTAAGTATAACAAATAAAAAAAAAAATGGTTTTACAAATATTTGCTGCCAGCATCTTGGGTACAATGCCTCGCTGCGCTGGTCTTGATGAGGTTTTACATTTAATTTTATTTATTTTAGTCTTAATTTAATGTTTTTTTGCTTTTAATTTAGATTTAAGTTTATTTAAGAAATTTGGCTATCCCTTTTTTAATCCTAATACCCAAAAATTTTGAACAAATAATATTATACTTATCGATTAAACTAAAAAAGCATGTCCAATGTTTATGACGTCATATTTCACACGCGTTTTGATTTTTGACAAAGTTAGCAACATCCCTACTATACAAACACTAGCTGACCACCCCAGCTTCTCGCGGAAGAATGATTTCTGAGAGTCTTTTCTCTGTGGCGTCTGCGGCGGCTTTCTTATGAAGAAAATCTTCATGAAAATTCTCGTTTCTAAATGAGTGCTTTAAGCCCGTACCTTGATAATAATATTAGTGTCTCAGTTTTTCTTAATATTTGGGTAAAGACTATTAAAAGTCCTGACTCACTCGTCAGCGCTTAACCCCAAACCTTGGGCCAACAAGACTGTTTTGCAAAGAAATTCTCTTTGTAATGTAGACAAGGAATAAGGCTGGATTTATCAAAATTCTCACAGGAACGAAGCCACAGGCGGTTGCTAGTATTGTAAAAATATAAAAAAAACATCGCTTTACTGAATGACAAACGACTTGGACCTCTTGTTTACCAGTCAAGTTGAGCTCGGGTTTAGAGACATCTCCACCTCTAGTGTACCTAACTGTGGCAGCTCTCTGGCTACCTACCTGTGTAACTGCAATGCGACATGTTCAGCAATTCAGATCCACGTTCACATTCACATTTACGACGATCGTGGAAAAAGCTTATTAACATTGACTTCTTATTAATGTTCACTGAAGCTTTCATTGTTTCAATAAGCTCATAAAGAGAATTAAAATCTGACGTTACATTAGATAGGTCCATAGGCTTAGATAGCGAAAAAATTCTAAGCCTAAAGGTAGTACAAAGGCGTCATAGAAAGAAGTGTTTAACATTCGTGTGACGGGTACAAAAAGTCACAACGGAGTTACAAAAGTTAGGTATCTGTCAAAGTTGTATGGAGATGTAAAATCACGTTTGCTTTTCCATACGTCTAGGCATCTTTTAGTAATCAGGGAACGTATAAGTACATAAAAAACAAAAGATTCCGACGAATTGAGAACCTCCTCCTTTTTTGAAGTCGGTTAACAAAGTTAGGGCTATGGACTATGGAGCAGGTATAAGACAGTAAAGGTACGCGTTATTTTCCTTCAAAAGCATTGACTTATTTATATTATACTTCGTACATCGATTTTCAACAGTAAAGTAAGTGGGTAACGTCAGTACCTAGATACAACCTATGTCTGAAAAAAACCGGCCAAGCAATGACGGTTCCGTACTACAGTCGTATTTTTTTAAACATTTTGCACGATAATTCAAAAACTATGATGCATAAAAATAAATAAAAATCTGTTTTAGAATGTACAGGTGAAGACCTTTCATATGATACCCCACTTGATATAGTCACTCACTTCGAAAGTTGAAAATACTTATTATTAGTTCATGACCACAATTTAATTTCTTTTGTGTGATCTAAGCCTAAATTCACGGTTTTCAGATTTTTCCCCAAATGTCAGCTATAAGATCTACCTAACTGCCAAATTTCATGATTCTAGGTCAACGGGAAGTACCCTGTAGGTTTCTTGACAGACAGACAGACAGACAACAAAGTGATCCTATAAGGGTTCCGTTTTTCCTTTTGAGGTACGGAACCCTAAAAATAAACAAAACCCAAACAAAAAATGTTTGCAGTCGTTAAATACAGTGAGTACATTTCGACAGCGCAAAAAACGTTGCCTCAAGGTGAAATTGTCAAATACGGTACCTTCTACCTACCCTCTCATGTTCCCGTAGTACAAGATTTTACGTCTCACCAAACCAAACCAAATTCGAGAGTCGAAATACTTCCGCGTTACAGTAAACTGGATCTTAATTACCTTGTTTTAAAGCTCAAGTTTGTCTACACTTCTACAGCCAGTGCTCCAAGCGGAAACATTGCGAAATTAAAATCACTGGCATTGAATATTTGACTTCAATTCAAGGCTGTTTAGGTCCATTTTACTGTAACGCGGAAGTATTTCGACTCTCGAATTTGGTTTGGTTTGGTGAGACGTAAAATCTTGTACTACGGGTACTGATATGGTAGGTAGTAGGTACCTACATTTTGCCTTCGTTATCGTGTCAATACGTGCACACACCTACCGATTCGGTTACCTCAGTGAGTTCACAACCAGATATCCTTTGTGGCGACTACATCCTTACAACTCCGAGTGCACGATTCGATAGCAAGAACACTAAGTATCGATCAAATAGAAAGGCTACGGGGGGCGTGACGTGCATACAGCATAGGCGTGAGATGTATCGATGGATTAGCTGCAGATCTCGGACCGCAGGCTCCGGCGTACTCCGGCGTACTCCGGCGCTCGCGGAAGTCGTTACGTGCCCAGATAATATATAGGCTCCGAGCGATATTTATTGAGCATCTTTTGAACCGGGACGATAAGGGCTTCGCCGCATACGACGCGTGGCGACGTGTCCGACGCGGCTCCTAGAAGTTGTAACACAGCTGTTTAAAAGTTCTATTCAGGCTGACATACATAAATGTAAAAGCCTGTTAATAAAAGATTTAAAAAAAAAGTTCTATTCAATAAGCGGGTAAACAAAGCACTGGCGTTTCTCTGGTACTGCAGACGTTCATAAGCAGCAGTAATCATCTAAAAGTTCCACTTGCTCATAAAACTAAGAAAACATGCTCATTAAGTGTACCCGTTGCACTAAACCCCTTTTAAATACTAGGTAGCCGGTAGGAGTTCTAAATTTAATGAACATCATCATATTGTGCGTGAAAACTGATACATGTCTGACAGAAAGGAAGGACCGCATGTCTGCATTCAAAGCGCAGAAATTAAATATATGGAACAAGCCTTTTACAAACATAGGCTCATATGACTCTATTGTTGTCTAATTAAAAAATTCATTCACTATAAACCGCACACTTGTACGCTCACGTTCAGTGACGTCCTGCCCTGCAGCGTCGCGCATTACTGCTGACGCTTTGTGTCTGTTGAAGCCCTTACTGAGCAGATCTTCTGCAAGAGGCGATAAATGCCAAGTGAGAAAACGTGAAACTGTTCGTAATTAGAAATGGTGTGAAGTTGTGGTGCGGCGCTCGTGGGCGGCGGGAGATAAACCCGCAGTAATGGTGGCCACGTGACAGGCCACGATGCTTGAACAGAGCTTGCTTGCTGATGCAATTGAGGGATATCTATGAACATCTCTCTTTGACTGAGTTAAGATAGCTTATAATATCTTTAGAGTAGCTAGGTACCTACTATAGTTGTATGAATTATCGGGTGGGAATAATTTTTTGTAAATTATTTTGGCAACGCAATGAACTGACCCGCCAAATTGTATAGTTTTCTTTCATCATCATCATCAATCGATAGATGTCTACTGCTACATAGGTATATAGTGCGCAGCAAGTCAAGATGGCAATCGGGGAGGGAACGTGGGTGGGATATGCGGGTGACATGCGGATCGCGTCGCCCCGCTTCATACTGCGATAGCCATCTCGCCCTGTCGCGTACTATAGGTCTTTTGGTAGGAACATCCACACGCCACAGTCCTGCAACACGTTTGATGTCGTCTGTCCACTTAGTGGGGGACTTTCCGGTGTGAGGTCGCCATGCCAGTACCTTGGGACCCCAACGTCTATCAGTTTTTAAGGTTCCGTAGCTCAAAAGGAAAAACGGACGCCTTATAGGATCACTTTGTTGTCTGTTTGTCTGTCTGTCAAGAAACTTACAGGGTACTTCCCGTTGATCTAGAATCATGAAATTTGGCAGGTAGGTAGGTCTTATAGCAGACATTCGGGGAAAAAATCTGAAAACCGTGGATTTGTGGTTACATCACACAAAAAAAATTTAATTGTGATCATGAACTAATAATTAGTATGTATTCAATTTTCGAAGTAAGATAACTATATCAATTAGTGGGGTATCATATGAAAGGTCTTCACCTGTGCATTCTAAAACAGAATTTTATTTATTTTTATGCATCATACTTTTTGAATTATCGTGCAAAATGTCGAAAAAATAGGACTGTAGTACGGAACCGTCGTTGCGCGAGCCTGACTCGCACTTGGCCGTGCTGCCCATTGCCACCTCACCTTCGCAACCCGCTGAGCTATGTCGGATACTTTGGTCAATTATAACACAGTGCCTAATTACGTGGAAAATTTCCAAAGCATATTCAGTAGGATTACTGTCAGACGGCAAATCAATACCTCGTCATAATCAAGTAATTGGTCACTTACGTACCTACTTGTGACTATAGTTCAACGCGCCAGCTGTCGCTAGTCTGTCTACTGTCGATCTCTATGAAGGCTGCGGCCAGTGCCGGCTTTACCTATGATGCAGGGTATGTAGCACACACGAGCGCAGGGTCTTAGGGGGTGCCCACTGCCCAGCGCTGCGAGTGACACCTCCAAAGACATGCGTTGAATTACTTATTTAAAATCAAGTTGTGCTTTTTTATTATTGTAAGCCCTTTCTTCCTAAAAAAATACTTCCTACCCCGCAGGTCCACGGGGGGGGGGGGGGGGGGTACCTACCGCAAGCGAAATAAACAAGCTACATTGCTTTCCAACATCACTTTGTTATTAATTTTTCATTCAATCAGGCCGCAACGGAGCAACTGATCGATATGATTTTTTGCATGAATAAAATAAAATAAAATAAAAATCTTTTTTATTCGTAAAAACTTTTACAAGCACTTACGAATAGTCGGATGCATCTACCACTGGTTCGGAATGCCTTTCCTATAATATATTTCCTTAAATATAGTTAAAAAGACCTGAAGAGTGACATAGGTATAGGTACATAGGTACTTACTGCTGAAAATATAACCGTAAATATTCCATTTTGATCGCGTGCTTACTAAGTACCTACTAGATGGCGCCAGGGTATTAATTGCACCCCGGCGCTACGTGCGCTAGATCCGACCCTGGCTGCAGCTTTGTCTACTGGCCCGGGGTCAACGACCGGTCAGATGTAAAAAACCTCACGGCCATGACAGACGCGTCGGAGCTAATCGAATAATCGAAGAATTAGGAAATGAACCGTGTAATTAAATTACGTTGGGCACGTCTGACGGTTTTTTACTCTTTGTCCGTTCAGAAATAGGTGATGCGATACGTTTGATTGCAATTACAGTCTGATAATTAGATTATTATGACTCCTGTTATTTCATTTATGGGAGAAGAGAGAGAACTATTTTTTAATGATGCCTTTCATAATAGCTGATAGCTAACTTATTAATTCTTTCATATAACACCGATAATAATACTAGAAGTGGTATTGAAAGGCCACGATAATGTACACTTATATATAGACCTGTTGGTGCGGGTAGTAGGCTCTCGGTACGTTAATATTATGTCAGTCAGTCTCTCCTATATATGTATATAAACATAAACTTGTTGATTATGTTTATTAATCAACTAGCTTGTCCCCGCGATTTCGTGTACGTGGACTACACAAATTTCAAACTCCTATTTTACCCCCTTGGGGTTGAATTTTTAAAAGTTTTATCTTAGCGGATGTCTACGTCATAGTAGCTATCTGTATGCTAAACAAGCGGATCCGTCCAGTAGTTTGAGCTGTGCGTTGATAGATCAGTCAGTCAGCTTTTCCTGTTTCTTAAATATATAAAAGGAAAAGACAGATCAAATAGGGGTTGGAAAATTGTGTAGTCCACGCAGATGAAGTCGCGGGAATTAGCTAGTTAAATAATATGCAGCTTCACATTGTAGGTAGGAGGTAGGTACCTACTTGAAGGTTTTATTTTATTTTATTTTGTTTATTTGAAAGTAATCAACAGCGTAAATACATAATTATTATTTAAATTTAAATCTAGGTATAACAGAAGGCCAAAAGAGATTACTTAAAATTATAATTAAACTATTTTAACAGAATAGAGTTAGAATAAATGTAGGTATATACAATAATAAAATAAAATTACAACAGTGTGTGTATGATTGTATGTGTGTGTGTATGCGTGTGTGAGTGTGTGCTTATGAGTATGTGTGAGCGTGTGTGCATTTGTGTGTGTGTGTAAATGGGAGTGTATGATTGCATGCATATTTAGATGTTAGCTACTTTTTTTTTGTTTTACGATGATAGTTTCTTAATTCCTTTTTAAATTTATTGTTTGATAGGTAAAATAAGTCAAACTCAGCGAACTGATTGTTATAAGTACGTACCAAGCGTGGAATTATAGAATTTCGCGCATAATTTGAGTTAGATTTGGGAACATTTAGAAGGCGCGTGTGACGCGTTCTTGAAGGTTGAGCATTAAATGAAAAGGCTGAGAGTAAGCTAGGACAATCGATTGAGCCGGTTAAAATTGCTTGCAGTAACAACATATCACATTGTTCCCTTCTATGTTCCAGTGAGCCGATACCGTAGTGAGTACACGCTTCCTCATAACTATTAAATTTTTTAAAGTCTTTAAAAGCTAAGTATTTAAGAAACTGCCTCTGTATGGTTTCAAGCCTATGGGCATATATTATGTATTGAGGCGACCAGATATTACACGCATATTCTAGAATACTCCGGACATACGCGAAGTAAAGTGTTTTTATGCATTCCACATTACTAAAAGAACGGGTTAGTCATAATACAATCATAGTTAGATATTATCTAATCTGTTAGATTACGCCGTCAGCCCATTAGTAATGTCAGCGATATCATTGCAGTGATAAGCTCTCGACGAGAAGGCAATAAGTCAATTGACTGATAAGGCCAACTGAATGCACTCGCGATGCAATAAGTCAGCTGGCTGCTATTGGCGATGCTGATAGCGCTGATTGGTACACGACTACCTGTATTTGCTGATAACTGATAACTGCACTGAGCTTATACCTACAATCATTCTAAGTTTAAATACTACATGTACCTACTTCATAAATAATGTTTTAACTTTATATATAACTAGCTTAAGCTCGTGATTTCGTGGTAGGTTTCCTCAACGATCTCAAAGGTGTATGACGTTTGCCAATCTGCACTGGGCCAGCGTGGCAGACTATAGTCTAGCCCTTCTCATTCTGAGAGGAGTCCTGTCTTCAGTAGTGGACCGGCAATGGTTGGATGGTGACCTACCAACGTTACCGTCTACGAGGGAAAATGCATTTTGTCTGCTGATCCGTAGATCCCGCGATCTATATGGCGTTGTCCGTGGAAGCGGTGCGATGCGGTGCGATGCGGTGCGATGCGGTGCGATGCGGTGCGATGCGGTGCGATGCGGTGCGATGCGGTGCGATGCGGTGCGATGCGGTGCGGTATCGGCGACGCATCGGCAATAAATCGGCGTGGACAAAATAGCGCGCGGCACGCCAGGGAGCCGCGCCGACCTTTGTTACCCGGCTTCGATTTTATCAAAACTGGTTCAGTCAATATTAGAACTGAGGACTAAAATATTTGCTCCCTTCCATCCATGTTGGCAACGATTGTTTATTCTCCACAAGGTTCTCAAAGGTGTGTGAAGTCTGCCAATCTATACTTGGTCAGCGTGGTGGACTAGGGCCCTTCTTTTTCTGTGAGGGGCCCGTGCTCAGTAGAAAGGCAGCGATTTATTGAGACTATTCTAAATAGGTCAGTCAGGGTTTACATTTTTTGCTCTTTTTAGGGTTCCGTACCTCGAAAGGAAAAACGGAACCTTTATAGGATCACTTTGTTGTCTGTCCGTCTGTCGGTCTGTCAAGAAACCTACATGGTACTTCCCGTTGATCTAGAATCATGAAATTTGGCAGGTAGGTAGGAAAAATCTGAAAACCAAGAATTTCTTTTTACATCACACAAAAAAATTAAATTGTGGTCATGAACTAATTAATAATTAGTATTTTAAATTTTCGAAGTAAGATACTATATCAAGTGGGGTGGGATATATATATGAAAAGTCTGCTGTGCATTCTAAAACAGATTTTTATTTATTTTTATGAGTATCATAGTTTTTGAATTATTCTGCAAAATGTCGATAAAATACGACTTAGTACGGAACCCTCATTGCGCGAGCCTGACTCGCATTTGGCCGATTTATTATTCATTATAATATGCGCACGCTTGACCACGATCACACCTGATGCGAAGTGGTGATGTGGCTTACGATGGGACGCGTTTGGATAGAAGGTGCCTATTCACTCTTGTTTTAACCCTTTTCTTTCTTATCTCCTTTTATCTCTCAGCAAGATCATTAATTCAAATATCAATAGAATAGTAGCTGTAAGTTTTAAGTTTACCTCGAACTTCTCAAATCAACGAAGAAAGCCCCATTCGCTGTACCCAATGATTCATCAGTACAATAGGTATGTTTCCTCAACAAAACAACAATCTTTCATGACTAGATGAGTACTACTGACTCATAAACAAGGCTTCGTCGGTCGTCGCCCGACAGGCACGACGTCCGACGTCGTGACAGCGGCTCTGTTAAGCAGTCATTAGACCATAGGTTTTGTTCTTCTCAATCATTCACTCTTGGCAGAGTGGCTAAGACTTCTCCTCTGCTGCTCGTGCGATCTCCCTCCAGCAACTTCTGTCGGTGGCATTACTTGCACACACGGAGACAGATGTGCTCGTTGCGGAACGGATTAAGTCCACCTGACCAGTGGCGTGCACAGGGTTTGAAGCCAAGGTAGGCATTAGTTAGGGGAACCTGTTTACTGGCAGGTCATAATGTAAAATTTGCATTGAGCTATTACAACTGGGGTAAGCAGTGCATTTATGCCTCTATGACCTGCACGCCACTGCACCTGACCACCTCTCCACTCGATCTTGTACAGTACGCGGCAGAGAATAATGTACATCGACTTAGAAAGAGATAGCTGTTTTGTAGGGAATTGTCTCTGTCGTTGAGACCGACAAAACGCCACAGAGGTATGTGTATGAGTGACAGAAACAACGCTCTACAAAGCCGAAATGTCATGTCATAAAGGCCGGTGTACATTATTTTCTGCCGCGTACTGACTGACGTGTTCGATGGTGTACCCTCTTACTCTTGCATTTAAAGTCTCATTCATATTTTGGTGTTTTCCTGTAATTCTGCCGAAGTAATATCTCGATCATTCGATTCGGCCGCGACCCACGGAGGTCTAGCTGAAGAGCGGTCAAGAAGGACTGTATTTGAATCATGAATTGAGCAGTTGACAATGACAAGCGACTCTCTAAATAATAAATATTGAATCAAGCTTTCCAGGACAAATGTTAGCCTCAACATGGCTCCATCAATCAGTCATCACTCTTGAGTCATGATTGACGGAACTGACTGATGCACAACCTGTCGTGTATGGAAGTGGCTCGTCACGCTACACAGCCTCCCGCCACGCCCCGTCCTACTTAAACCCCACTCTCTAATCTCTATGACCTTTGTTTGTTCCGACATCCTACCTAAAGTCTAGAAGCTTTTCATTCTGCTGATTTGCTCATACACTTTTTCAGATACGTACCTAGTTACCTACCTACCACAATACTATTTTCTTTAAAAAAGAAACCCTCCTGAATTATTTTTATCTAAATATAAAAAAGGTGACTGACTGACTGACTGACTGATCTATCAACGCACAGCTCAAACTGCTGGACGGCTCGGGCTGAAATTTGGCATGTAGATAGTTATTATGACGCTAGGCATCCGCTAAGAAAGGATTTTTGAAAGTTCAACCTCTAAGGGGGTAAAAAGGGGTCTGAAATTTGTATAGACCACGCGGACGGAGTCACGAGCACAAGCTAGTTAAGTATATTATGAGTAAAACAGTAACTTGGTCTGAGTTTCTTGCCTTTCTTCTCAGTATATTCTGCTTTCTGAACTGGCGCTAAATTCGTGACTTGTCATAGTAAGCCTGTAAAAATAACCAAGTATACCACTATACTAAGAGATATCCATATATTTCTTTTGTTTTTTGTGACACTACCTAACCAGCCTAACAAAGTAACGAATGGTATATGATGTCTTTAACTAAATCGAAGATACTTAATAATGGATTACACGAGTACGACACAAATCCAAAGAATAGTCAAAGTCCACCGCTTTAAGACCGACCTGGTGAGCTATTATTCCCACTCAATAGTACAATACAAACATTCGCCCGATTCCCGACTCCGAGGCTTTCCAAATGTTGCCGTAATCAGTGTAATAAGAAAACATTCGTCGCACGATTATGTTCGACCAAACGAGCGTCATTTATCTCCACATCGTTAGCTCAACAAACACAAATCCTAATCAGATTTACACGGCGTTCCCAAAAATAAATATGTGTAAGGTAAATTGGGACGTCAGCGTCCCATAATCAACAGATTTATCCCGCCGCTAGAGGGACTCGTCACAAAGCCACAGAATAATTAAGTACCTTACAGGTGCAGAAGGCCCACTCCGCAGTTATAGCGATAAAAGCGGTTATACGGGGGTCCGGGTTCGATACCGGGCACGCACCTTCATTTCTTGGAGTTGTGTGTGGAGCAATGAAATATCACTTGCTTCAACGGTGAAGGGAAACATCGTGATGAAACTTTCAGGCCATAATGTTTTCAGAGGTGTGTGAAATCTGCCAATCCGCACTTGGCCGGTGTAGCTATGGCCAATGTGATGGCGAAACCCATTCTAAGAGGAGACCCGTTCTCAGTATTGAGCCGGCGATAGGTTGATGATGATGATGATAACGACTCATGTGACGACGCGAATAAAGTGCAATTCAATTCGGACAGCGCTGCGGTCTATTTAAGAAACTATTTTCTTTCTATCGTGTCTCTTTTTCTCTCTCTCTCTCTTTAATAAGATAGACCTATGCGAGAGTCATCGGAAGGGCATGCCGCCGTAGGTATATTCCTCGGATCATAATATGACCAAGTGAGCCTGATAAAGGGTCAGTTCTTAGATTATAAAGCCGCCATTTTATACTCATCATGAACGAGAAAGGAAGTTATAAAGTTTGTAATCATCTTACAGAGTCGATGATTGGGTGTGTTGAGGCTGCTGGCTGCTGAATGCAGCTCGGATTAATACGTACCTACTGAGCTTGTGTAATGAATAATGATGATTAGTAATTTATTTGAGCAGCTGCAGCGTGTAGACTGTAGGTAAGCTGCGTGCTGGGTTGCTACTGCTTCACGTTTGATACCTGGCTGCACTTTAATCTATTTTGATTTATTATTCACTAGCTTATACCCGCGACTTCGTCCGCGTGGACTACACAAATTTCGAACCTCTATTTCACCCCCTTAGGGGTTGAATTTTCAAAAATCCTTTCTTAGCGGATGCCTATGTCATAATAGCTAGCTGCATGCCAAATTTCAGCTCGATCCGTCCAGTAGTTTGAGCAGTGCGTTGATAGATCAGTCAGTCAGTCAGTCAGTCAGTCACCTTTTCCTTTTATATATTTAGACTAGCTGATGCCCGCGACTTTGTACGCGTGGATTTAGGTTTTTAAAAATACTCTTTGATTTCCCGGGATAAAAGGGAGCCTATGTCCCTCTCCAGGTTTTTAACTATACCCATGCAAAAATCACGTCAATCCGTTGCTCCGTTGCGACGTGTTTGAAGGACAAACCAACAAACCAACAAACTTTTGCATTTATAATATGGGTAGGTAGGTAGTTAGGTACTGATAGTAACTTGAGGTTTGTATAGTGTCGAAAGTTTGCAATTTATACACAACAAAGTTTGTACCTAGTCCTGTAGTGTCTAAAGCAGTTTAGATACCCAAAGGTTTGGATGGTGTCTAAAGTTTGCAATTTAAACACGATTTTTTTTTTAGTATATTGTAAGTAATTAGTAAGTTAATAAGTAGTATTTTTTGGTAGAAAATATTGTAAGTAATTTAGTGAAATAAGCTTCCAGTTAAGTTGTTAGGTATTTATTGGACTAGATGATACAGGATAGTTTTGTCATTGTTGCACTATCAAAAACCAGTTCAAAATGTATCAGATAACTATATAAAGTACTACATATCTTCAAGATAAATAGTATATATATATAACTGCTCTATCTTGTACCTACATGATGTTATAGATGTTCTATTCGCTCTAAATGGCGTCTAAATCATTATAAATACATATAAAAATTGCGTAACCGGCAGGAATCGAACCTGCATCTTCTAGGTTCGCGCCCGATGCCTTGACCACTAGGCCACGGTTTCGCTTATGCTTATAGCCAGTGACGTTAGTGATATTATGTATGTTCACTCAGTACTGAAACGACTGTTGGTTGCCATCTAGTTTGCCATCTGCCATCAATTTTTGATATGTATTTAAAATTATTTAGTAATTTTCCTTGAAGTGTAGGTAAAAACACAATCATAAAAATTATATAAATGGCGTCTTCTACAAATTAGAATATAGTTGATAGTAATATTGGGACATCAGAGAAATACTCGATAATTCCTTGTGTCAATTGACACGGGTACGATCCGATGAAATACCGACTATCGAACAAATCGAAACAACTTATTCTGTCGCGTGGGTGCAATACCATAGCGCGGACTGCGCGATACGTTGATGTAGTCACATCATATAGTTAGAAGAGATGAACATACCTTACTCTAAAGTCAACACAAAACAGTGGTAGAATAAGGGAATTCCTAGGGAATTCCGAATCAGCAAATAACCATTTATAAGTATTTTTGAATAATCAAGTGAATCTACCACTCCCTGGTTTCGAAGGCCATCCTACTGAGAAGAACCAGCAAGAAACTATGCCGCTTTAAAAAACTATTTAATTTGCAATGTATTTAGTAATTTCAGTCCCAGGCATTGCTGGAGTGAGTTGCAAGTCAAATCCATATTTAAGTTTTCCCAAATCGCAGAAATCTTCTCGGAGAAATGCGTAAGCAACGCGACTTTTTCCGACTCTTTAGACCTTTTGGAGTTAGGTTTTCACTCATAGGTATTATTTATTTTTCGTATAAACTGCGTATAATGCATTTTAAACACTAGGGCATCACAATATCTTCCTACTCACTCTTGTTTTATTCATGCTAGTGTTAAGTTCGCGCAGTCCAAGTTATATTTCCCCAGCACCTATCCCAGAAAGTCCATAAATAGTGGCACAGATTAGCATATTAATACAGGAGACGCGCGCCTCGCCACTTTATCACCTTTATGGTAATGTAATGCCCTCCATAGTCCACAGTCCACACCACTCACAGTTTACAGTTTCAATTACAAACATCGTAATTAGGTGCGCCTCTGAGGGGTACAGAGTGTACAGCTTCTCGTTAAGGATTTACTTACATTTCTTATATTTTAAAATTGTAATACTAATTGGTATAGTATGGTATAATAACATTGTAAATTGTAAAATTTATATTAAAAAGAGCAACCGCCGAGTTTCTTGCTGGTTCTTCTCGGTAGGAACGGCATTCCGAACCAGTGGTAAATTAAAACTACCCGACGATTCGAAAGCGCTTGTAAAAAGTCTACTTGAATAAAAACATATTTTATTATATTCTATTCTATTCTAAAACACATAGAACTTTTATTTTGTGACTAGCTGATGGCTGCGACTTCGTACGCGTGGATTTAGGTTTTAAAAAATCCCGTGGGAACTCTTTGATTTTCAGAATAAAAGTAGCTTATCTCACTCTCCCAGGTCTTTAACTGTATCCATGCAAAAATCACGACGATCTGTTGCACCCCTCGCGTCTCTCTACCCGCCATCTCCGCTCCTGTCGCGCTGGCAAAGTGAGGCTGATCTCAAAGACAAAGCCCAATGCAAATAGGAATGTTAGCAGGATTTGGAAGCAAGCGGCATCGCGTCAGTTTAGTCGTTCCTTTCTCTAACCGGCTTAGTAGGCCATTTTCTACATCATCACGATTTAGGAATGAGATTCTTTACAGCATCAGGGTTGAGAAGTTGGGTCCTCGAGTTTACCGATAAAGTCTTTACGTGGTAGGTGCCTACAATATTAATTTATAATCGACAATTTCTAAATCCCATCAGTTTTGGTGGTCAGGTTCTCTGCAGCATCAGGATCGAGGAGTTGGAGTCCAAATTTTTATGAGGCAATGTTGCAAAGTTTCCCTGTCGATTAAAAAAAAACCGGCCAAGTGCGAGTCAGGCTCGCGCAATGAGGGTTCCGTACTACAGTCGTATTTTTTCGACATTTTGCACGATAATTCAAAAACTATGATGCATAAAAATGAATAAAAACAGGTGAAGACCTTTCATATGATACCCCACTTGATATAGTTATCTCACTTCGAAAGTTGAAAATACTAATTATTAGTTCATGACTAATTATAGTTTAATTTTTTTTTTGTGATCTGACCCTAAATTCACGGTTTTCAGATTTTTCCCCAAATATCAGCTATAAGATCTACCTACCTGCCAAATTTCATAATTTTAGGTCAACGGGAAGTAGCCTGTAGGTTTCTTGACAGACAGACAGACTGACAACAAAGTGATCCTATAAGGGTTCCGTTTTTCCTTTTGAGGTACGGAACCCTAAAAAAATACTTAACCTTCTTATATATGTCAAAGTTTGTGACTGCACTTGTAATTCATCATCTCAATTCGCTGTTCCGAATTGTTTTTGACCCCAAAACCTCCAAAACGATCTCGGCGTCGCATTGTTACTCGATGCACATCCCACAGCCTCCAGATAGCGCTATTTGGTAAAACTTGGGCAAAACCATCGTTCCGCCCGAACCTGCCCTGAATTAATAACAACCGAGATGCTTTTACCGCACTAGTGAGATAAAAGGACGATACCATCACTGTAGCGCGCTGAGAATTTCAATATGACATTGTTTACGTGCCCGCGCCTGACCTATGACCTCTTTACTGAAAGACATCCTTAAAAAGCTATTAAGTATATAAACGGTACATTGAGATAAGTATCATTTAATTATTTTGCGTTTAAATAGTTCATCATTGTTATTTTTTTAGAAAACAAAACGAAGGTTCTATAGTTAACCTTATTCATCAATTTTTATGTCAAATTCATCATGTATTCAAGCCATTGCTTGCCGGTTCACCTTTCAGAACATTACGGAGAGCTCACCGGCATGACACGAATAGGTAGAATAGAATATAAATTTTTATTCAAATAAACATTTATAATTTAAATACAATTACAATTTCGAATCGTCAAAACGTTTTCCAGGTTTCCTTACGATGTTTCCTTTATTTGATATCCCTTAGCTTGAGTGCTTAAAACGCACATATAACTCCGAAAGTTAGAGTTGCGTGCTCGGGATCGAACCCCGGACCCCCAGAACGCAAACCACAAAATACAAGCCCGTGCATAAGGTAGGTAATAAAATGAGAATGAAAAACAGCATAAGTCGTCCGGACGCGTTGAAGAATACATCACAAAAAAAACCGGCCAAGTGCGAGTCAGACTCGCGCACGAAGGGTTCCGTACCATTACCCATAAAAACGGCAAAAAAATTTGTTTGTTGACTGGGGGCTGCCTTAAATATTTATTTTGTTCTGTTTCTGTGAAAATTTTAACTGTCTAACTAATACGGTTCATGAGATACAGCGGTGACAGACAGACAGACGGACGGACAGCAGAGTCTTAGTAATAGGGTCCCGTTTTACCCTTTGGGTACGGAACCTTAAAGACCTAAGGTTAGTTTTAGAATTACGTCGATACTCCGACCATCAGATCAAAGAAAAGGCGATCATTTTTTTATTACGAGGTAAAAGCAATGGGAAGACGATCTTCACAACTCTACCCACATAATAACTGTAGCACTCTCAGTTAGGGCGATGAGGCGATGGGGCGATGGGGCGATGGGGCGATGGGGCGATGGGGCGATGGGGATAGAATAAATTCGGCCATTACCGCGCATGACTTGCTGCGCGCGCGCACGCCCACAACTGAGGAAGCCACAATTTGACGAGTTTGAGCGTTTGCTTTTTTGTATACTTAAATTACAGGTTTGTGCTTGACCGTGATTTAATACAAATTACTTAGTAGGAAAAAAAGCTGTGATAGTCTAGTAGTTAGAACGTCCGCCTTCTAATCGGAGGTCGGGGGTTCGATCCCGGACACGCACCTCTAACTTTCGGAGTTATGTTGCGTTTTAAGTAATTAAATATCACTTGCTTTAACGGTGAAGGAAAACATCGTGAGGAAACCTGCATGCCTGAGAGTTCTCCATAATGTTCTCAAAGGTGTGTAAAGTCTACCAATCAGCACAAGGCCAGCGTGGAAAACTATGGCCAAGACCCTTCTCACTCTGAGAGGAAACCCGGGCTCTGTAGTGAGCCGGCGATGGGTTGATCATGATGATGATGACAGTAGGAGTCATTGAATGGAGACCGCGCCTCGACTCAAGGCTCCTATAGATACTAGAACGACGACATACGGAAAGTATTAATTGGCATCAAATGGATGCGAGAGGCTGGGCATAGAAAACATTGGCAAACAAGGCCCATGGCCAACAATGAATTGAAAAAGGGACCGCGTATATTCTGAATAACATAACCTATACGTATAAAAACTAGATTAGGTATTTCTTTTTCTTAAAACAATTCTTATTTTAAGTAAGGAACACAAATAACTGCCGTGTTGGAAATTGCGTGGCCTGCCTTTCCGAGCAAGTGGGAGAAAAATTAATTGCAGTCCCGTGCATTGCTGGAGCGAGCTGCAAGTCAAATCCATGCTCTTTTATTATTATTTACATAATCTTCCATTGTTTATTGAAATGTAGATTATCATTTTTATGTAACTAAGAATATTTTGTCTTACAAAAATTATGATGTTGTGAATATATTATTGAGAATTATTTCCTTAAACTCTCGAACGCAATCGCGTGGCGTTAATTTCTAAATTGCGCTAAAATCTAGATAATCTGCTGATATCGTAAGCCCACTGGACAAAGCGGTTTGGAAGATAATATTTAGTAATATTCTTAATCAGTTAAGCCTTACTTAATTTATTGGTTAAGGAATAAAGTAGCGAGCTAAAGCCCTTCATTGCCTTCAACAGTCAGTATAAGAGTTTCTTAACCAATTTCGATTAATTTGAAAGTGACAAGCTCATTTGCATAGCAAGGAGCTGCGAGACCTATTTATTGTACCTAAGTACAGGCTAGTGGCGACACCACGCGCTGCTTATATAAGCGGTTACAAAACACCTTTGTGATGGCTGTTTTTTGTTTATTTTCATTGAAAAATCATATCATAAGAACTATTTTCATTTAGTGAAAGTAAAAACAGTAATTCGGGATTTCATATTAGAGAGAGAAGAGCCAGCGCGTGCCAGACCTTCGTTATTTTATAAGTAAAAGCGGAAAGTTTCTCTGCGTATTGTCCCCAACACTGGGAGGAGGTCAGCAACTATGAAGTTTGGATCATGGTGACTTTGGGAGATAACAAGTAATAAAGGTGGAAAAATCTTACAATCAACAAATCTTACAATCTTACTTGGATTGCCACACACTTACAGACCTTACAGTGCGACAAGGCTATCTTGGCGCGTGGCGAAAATCGGAACTAACCCCCCCTCCCCCCTGTTCTTGTTTAAATATTCTAAGCCTTTGTTCTCCGACAGCGCCCCCCTGTCAACGTCATTCAAGTGCCAAGAGAGCCTTGTCTTACTGTAGTATCGTGGCAACCCCCTGCCCAGCCTTAAACTTTTAAACTTTAAGGGCGTTTGACAGGGGTTGCCTGCGGATCTCCGCAGGTACTATTAAGTAGTTTCGTTCAAAGGCTGCAAAATGATACATTGTGATAACTCGTTAGCCTGTAACAATGACTAAGCACGGAGGTTTGTCTGTACTTATGTGAGTGTGGTGGACCGTGGAAGGCTGCCTCGATAATTATCGCTGCCATGCTAATGCGCGGTGTGCGACTCGACAACACAATACCGAATAGGTACTTAAGTGCTTAAACTATACTTTAACATAGTTTTTGAGATGAAGTTGTATATGTTTTGTTTAAAAATGTTCATTTACTTACTTAGTTTTCATTTTATGGTCCCTGTTGTATTTAAATGGTTATGATTATTTAGAATGTATGGAATTTACATTGTTGCATACATTTGTACACAAAATCAAATTTCAGTTTTTTTTTAATTTATCAATTCATCGAGCTGTTTATTGGAAGGAATAATAATATAATAAAGAGGGAACTTTGAATATTTCAAGAGAACATCTGACTAAAACCGAAAGCTGTACAGAGGGTCAAAGCGCTAGAAATAAACCTCTCTTTTAGGTAAGAGGGTACGTCTGTGGCACACTCTAGGGCCTAGAACCTATCATATATCATATCCCTCTGATGACCTATGATTTTTTCTTAGTCTAGACTCTAGGCTGTCTTTTGATCAGATCAGCGTACCATTCTTGTAATTTTAATTTTAAATATGATGAAACAAAAAAATATTATTTCAAATCAGAATAAAATAAAACCATTATCCACAGTCGCAATCATCAATCCCACTCCCACTAATTATAACATGAATCTGTGACAGTTTATTGATGCATTTCTTATCCAAACGTCATGTAGCTTCCATCAAGCTTCTTGGAGTCATCCAATGTTCTGATGACTTTAAAGAATTCGGAGGTATCTTTATTAGGTGTTTAATGATGTGAGAAATGTCGGTGGTCGCTAGTGTGACCATCGCATTAGTGGCTATCTCGTGTTAGTAGGTAATTAACCGTATATAAAGTACGGTTTAGATTGTAGGAACCACCGTGCTTGTGCACCGTGGTAGCTTAGCGGCAGATCTTAAACGTTTCCATAAATACCTACCTGCCTACAATGTTCATTACTTGGTAGCTTTGTGGAAAATTAAAAACTTGCTCTTGCTTTCAGCCTGAAAGCTTGGAAAGCTTAGGAAGTTAGTTTTTGACGACCTCCCTGGCGCAGTGGTAAGCGCTGTGGTCTTATTAGTGGAAGGTCCCAGGATCGATTCCCGGCAGGGGGTTGGAATTTTATAATTTCTAAATTTCTGGTCTGGTCTGGTAGGAGGTTTCGGTCGTGGCTAGTTACTACCCTATCGGCAAAGCCGTGCCGCCAAGCGATTTAGCGTTCCGGTACGATGCCGTGTAGAAACCAAAGGTGCATGGGTTTAATAAAAACTGCCATACTTCTTCCAGGTTAGCCCGCTTCTAGCGCTTTTAGCGTTTATTCAAAATAGGTATCTAATAATTTACACTTTTTGAAAGTCAGTTGTTGCATTTGTAACACGATATAGTGGTGATAATTTTTACGCGAACTTAAAAATGAAAGCTACGAGTGTTCAAAACGCGCCCCAGGTCTGAGAAGAGCCCGCAACTAACTCAGCCGGGTATTCTTTTTATTATCACTACTTTACAAGATCACACTATCACAAAACCGTTAAGCAACTCATTCCCAAGCTTTCTTTTCATTTAAATAATCCTTTACATTGTACCTAAGTACATAATAGGATTTTTCAATAAGTTTACATTTAATGATTTATGAATTGACTTTCGGATCTACTTCGACTAGTCTCTACTAGTGTTATACTCGATAGTTTTTGTATATAATTAATGCAGGAATGTAGTGTTTATGAAGGAAACATTAAGCTATCGATTGCTCAAACGCGGCCAATAAAAGGAAAGCGATAAGTGTTGAGATTGGGCATCAACAGCAGGATGTTGCACATTTACACACAACATTTAATAAAAGTCACAAGTTCTAGTGCAAGTTAACCAATTACATAATATTACTGATGACAGATTACTATAATGAAGACCTTGGCACTTGCAGCCTTTACCATGGGGCTTGCAGAGTTGCTTATAATACTACTAGCTAGCTGTTTCCCGCGACTTCGTCCGCGTGGAATTAGATTTTGATTTTCCGGGATAAAATTGAAATGAATGAAAATGATTTTCCATGCAAAAAAACACGCCAATGGTTTGTTCCGTTGCGGCGTGATTGAAGGACAAACCAACAAACCAACAAACAAATACACTTTCGGATTTATAATAATCTGGTTACTGATTTAGGTCGTTGTTCCATGTAAATTACCGAGACCCATTAAAAAATGTAATGTCTTTAAACGCAATGGTCCAAGATCCCACTGCCGCCAGACGTTCCTTATTTTCTGGGATAGAGTATAGTGCTTGCTAGTGTCTACTTTTAATGTATACGCATATTTGCTAGCTCGTACCTCGGGTCAATTTACAGATATCAGTTGCTAAAGGCACGTAAAATCATTACTCACTTTTCTTAATGTCTATCAGTAGCTAATATATCGGTACAGAGTCGCATATTAAAATTCTTCGGACATGTCTCCCGGCGAGAGAGTGACTCCATCGAGCGTCTTGTCGTGCAGGGCAAGGTGGAGGGCACCAGAGGGCGAGGAAGGTCACCCATGCGATGGACGAGTGTGCCAGGCTGTCGGCAGTCAGGGAGAAGTGGCGAATGCTCGTGACCCTCAAACACGTTGCTTCGTGATGACCACGACCGCTCTGCCAAGATACGACGAAGAAGAAGCTAATAAGCGTATAAGCAGATATGCGTACATTAATAGTACCTACTAGTACACACTAACACTGCTCTATCTCACACATTTTGTTACTCAGAATTTTTTTTTACAAAAGAAATAAAAACCGACTTCGATACACAAACACTAAAAATTGAAAAATAATTTAATTTATTACCGAATATATTATGTATACAAGAGTTAATATAGTTCCATAATAATATTTTTTGGGGTCGGTGTCTGTTTTTATTATTTTTGTAAAAAAAAATTATTTCACAATTTTTAGTGGTCCCATGGAATTATGCTATGACTGGTTAAAAATCTACTGTTTACTAAGCTATTACACTGATCGCGAGCAATTCACTCTTATCCGTTGAGGAGTTCCAGTATCTATCTTCGAAGATGTTCATCAGATCTTCACCAAATTTAAATGGGACCAATTTTGAAGTATACCCTTTCAAACAAAAAAAGAATTTTCAAAATCGGTTCAGGCGTCTTCGAGTAATCGGGGAACATACATAAAAAAAAAAAAAAAGATTCCGACGAATTGAGAACCTCCTCCTTTTTTTGAAGTCGGTTAAAAATAGGGAAGGTCTGGCGGCAGTGGGATCTTGGTCTACATTTATAAGTTCCCGCGTAGCGTCAGTGACCGGTCGCGGCACGTCACGAGACACATGTGTGTGTGACAACATGACGACAGGACAGTTCCCAGAGCAGTGGCAGTAACACGTAGTAAGAATTAACCCATTAACATCAATTAACACGACGCCGGGCGTGATGAACTGCGGCCGACGACCCGTAGGTACACGCCACGCGAAACTGTTTGGAAGTTTGTTCACTTTTGCCAAGACGTCTTATTGCCAAGTAGCAATCTCTTTAGATAGAAACCTGTATCCAGCAGTAGACATCTATCGGTTGATAATGGTGAAAGTACCAGGAATCAAAATAGATACATTCTGTACTTTTTTAAAAATTCGTTATATGCAAACTTCTTCTTCTTTGTCGTATCACTCTTGGCAGAGCGGTCGTGGTCATCACGAAGCAACGTCTTTGAGGGCAGATGTTATATGCCTCACGAGCATTCGCCATTTCTCCCTGCTGGCTGACAGCCTGGTACACTCGTGCAAAGGACCGCCCACAGCAGACTTAATTTGGTCGGTCCATCGCATGGGTGACCTTCCTCGCCCTCTGGTGCCCTCCACCTTGCCCTGCACGACAAGACGCTCAATCGAGTCACTCTCACGACGGGAGACGTGTCCGAAGAATTTTAATATGCGACTCTGTACTATCGACGAAAGTCGTTTTTTAATGCCGAGTTCTTGGAGTATAGAGATGTTGGTTCGAAATTCGGTCCATGAGACTCCTAGCATTCGCCTCCAGCACCACATCTCCAGAGCATCAATCTTCTTCTTCTCGACCAGTCGCAAAGTCCACGTCTCCGCAGCGTATAAAAATATGGGGAAAACAAGTGTTTGAACGAGCCGGATCTTCGTAGCTTTTGTAATGTTCCTGTTCTTCCATATTTTCTTCAGCTTGTCCATCGCAGTTCTTGCTATCGCCATACGTCGTTTTACTTCTTCTACGCAACCTCCATTGTTCGAAATTAAAGCACCAAGATATATGTAGGATTGGACGACCTCGCAGTTCGCAATCTGAGTGACTTCGGGCGAGTTATTGTTGGCTCGGTCTACAATCATCATCTTAGTTTTACTGCGGTTTATCTTTAATCCGAACTCTAGGCTCACGCGCTCCATTTTGAGAAGTAGTTCCTCCATATGACGAGCACTGGTTGCAAACAGGGTGGTATCGTCAGCGTAGCGCAGATTTGATAGCTTGTAGCCACCAATAGCAACACCGTCTGTCCAGTCTTCAAGAGTAATGCGCATTATGAGTTCGGTGTAAGCATTGAACAAAAGCGGTGATATTATGCATCCTTGGCGAACATCTGCACTGGGATGGAAGTCTTTTGACAAAACATCATCCGTCCGCACCGATGCAGTCCCATCTTCGTAAAGGCGTCTGAGAAGATGAACTAAGTGTTGCGGTGTACCCATGTCCAGCAAAACATTCCACAGTTTCGGCCATTTCACAGAGTCAAACGCCTTGGAGAAGTCAACAAAGCAAATATATGTTGGTTTGTTGAACTCTCGTGCCTTCTCTATAACCTGGCGAACAATAAGGATTTGCTCACGTGTACCCTTTCCCTTAACGAAACCGGCTTGTTCTAGTGCTATCTCCTTGGACAGAAAGGTCTTCAGTCGCTCATTCAGAATGTGTAACAAGATTTTGCTAGCGTGTGATATAAGTGCAATAAGGCGGTAATTGCTACACTTCTTAGTTGAACCCTTTTTATGTAAAGGAATGAAAACCGTATGAGTCCAATCTGTTGGCCATGTTCCCGAATGCCATATCTTGTTGCAGATGATGTGGAAGATATTGACACCTATATCGCCTAAAGCCCTTAGTGTTTCAATCGGGATTGCATCTCTACCGGTAGCTTTCCCATTTTTGAGATGCACAATGGCTGCTCTAACTTCAGACTTCAGTATATCTGGCTCTAGGTCTTCATGTCCGGGCTCGGTATTGGGAAAGTTTTTCGACTGGTAGTCCTGGAACAGGGACTGGCAATAACTCTTCCAAACTTCAGTTATGTGATCTAGCTCAGTAACCACTATACCATCACTGTTTTCAATGGCCCAGGTGATCAGGTCAAGTGAGTGATTTTGTGATGGATCGAATTTTATGGTAGAGATCCCTGGACTCGTGCCTGTTAGCATGCGCATCGATTTCTTCGCAGATTTTGCAAAGGTAGGCGTTATGATCTCGCCTGCATCCTGCTTGAATTTGCGCTGACAGTTTGTTCAAGTCACTAACTGCTGCCCCTGTTGCCTTCAATGCACGTCTCCGTTCGACTAGTTCCAGCGTGCTATCCGTCATCCAGTGTTGTCATTTGTGTGGTGTATTGGGTGATCCAGAGGCCGCAACCGACTCTATGATTAAATTCTTGGTTCGTTCCCACAACACGTCAGGTGTCTCCTCAGCGAAGTTTGCGTCAGCCCATTCCACCCAGTTTTGTTTTGCTGCAGCGTAAAACTTTGAGATATCCTTTACTTCGATTCTCCTCTGTTTTTCGAGACTTCGAGCAGCTCTTAGTTTTAGTTTAAACTTTGAGATCAGTAGTTGGTGGTCTGATCCACAGTCTGCACCGGGTAGTGTATGAGCATTTCTGATTGATGTTCTCCATCGCGATCTTACCAAGATGTAGTCTATTTGATTGCGATATCTGCCATCTGGCGATGTCCAGGTGTACAGCCTTCGTGGATGGTGCTGAAATAGGCTATTCACTATCACCAGGTCATTTTCAGTTGCAAACTGTATGAGACGTTCACCTCTGTCATTCTCTGTCATTCCTCTGTCATTTATATGCAAACGCTTGACCACAATTACTTATCACACCTGATGGAAAGTGATAATGAGGCATAAGATGGGGCGCGTTTACCTAGAAGACGCCTATTCACTCTTGGTTCAAAGATACCCGGGTTGTAGTTGGTAGAGATCGTGGAAGAGTATTCCAAACCTTAGCCAAGCGTATGAAGAGTGATGATGCAAAATGTTTCGTGCGTATAGAAACTCTGTACCTACCTACTTTCTCTTCTAAGTCCTGTTGTTGAAAATTATAAATACTTAGCTTATTTGAAACGGTTAGTTAACTCGTCCGGTTCGAAGTAGGAGATTCCTATTACGAATAATTTTGTCCTCAACGCATTCACTTTGCGCGGACACAGGGACCGCTCGGCGCGCCCGTCGCTATATATCTTTATAAGCATATAACATAGCCGTGCGGCGCCGCGGGGCGTTGCATAGCTTGCCTTCTCGCTAGATAAGCGCTGAATAGAATAAATCTGAATTAGAATCGAGCGCGCTAAATGCTGTGTCGGCGAGGCATTTCGGTTTGCCATGCTAATGCGCACAGGCCACAGAGCATTGCGTGTCTCGCTAACTACCTAATAACTGCAACTTGTAGTACTCGCAGGATTAGATAAACACTGAATAAACATTATCCTCAAAATATTATTTTACAAAGCCGTATGAAAGCCATGATGATGGTTAGTTCGTCTCTTATTCGATCGGGAGTTCAACCCCGGGCACGGACCTCTTGCTTTAACGGCGAACGAAAACATAATGAGGAAACCTGCATACCTTTCTAAGAGTTCTCCATAATGTTTACTAAGGTGTGTGAAGTCTGCCAATCCGTACTTTGCCTGCGCGGCGGACTATGGCTTAAACGCTTCTCGTTCTGAGAGGAAACCTGTGCTCAGTAGTGAGCCGGTAATGAGTTGATCATAATGGTGATGATGATATGTACCGCTCTAGAGCAAAACCTCAAAGGCAATAGGATATATCGCTCACTTTAGGAGATGATTTCATCTGAATTGACCTATATAAAGACCTAAGAGCTGGCTTCATCAACTCAGATCATCTCGTAAAGTATCCTAGTTAGTTGTGGACTTCTTCTCAGATCAGGGCGCGTTTAGAGCCCTCGTAGCTTTAGTTTGAGTTTGCTTAATTAATAATTACCTAATACTCCTCAAACGGTTGACTAGATTTTATCAAACATACCAGTAGCTAAACACCGTCTCGATTAAACAAGCTTTCAAATAAAAGAAACCAAAATCAAATTGGTTCATCCGTCCATCCAATGACGTATCATTTATCAAAATCGGTTGAGCCGTTGAGAATTTATAAGCGGACATAATGAACGGACATATACGCACAGGTCAAACACATAGCCCTCCTTTGGGCTTCGCCGCAGTTGGGTAATAAGGCCTCTCGTCACCTCTACTCTATGGCGGGTATGGCGCATGCAAAGTAGCAGGAAGCAGTCATCTCTCTTCCTTACCGTCAGCGGCAGATTTATGCGTTTGACACCTCTCTCACCGTCACATTATGCCTGCAGTGTCTAAGCGCTTCTAGACTCCACAAGTATACAGTATTATGACCAATAAGACTTATTTATAGCCTTTGGCACCGTTGCTGTTGATTCCCTGGGGCGGGCGGCCTGATTAATTTTATTGCATTAAATTATGTCCAATACAAGTTTAGTGCCTTCCGCTGTTTCCATGGTGTATGTGAAGATGTAGGAGCTTTAGCAAAACTACTTAATACAAAACTGTATACTTAATCAGTACACTTATTATAAATGCGAAATTTTGTTTGTTTGTTGGTTTGTTGGTTTGCGGCATTCAATAATACAAAATACATTAAAAATACGTCCACATTAAAAAGTTATTTACAGATACCTTTATTATTTTTAGATTTAAGACGACCTATGACTTGACAATGGGGCCGATTCTCTTGTACACAATCTCTAAACTAACCTAAATTAACAAGTCTAAATCTAGTGCCATCCTTTTTGCGCAAGCAACATTATGAAAGGGATAGCAATCGATTTAGACGTGACACGTTTTAGTTTAGTTTAGAGATTGTGTACAGCGGAATTAGCCACATTGCTAATAATTACACGAAGTTACAAGTGGAATGTCACATCGAATAGCCTATTTGTATTGTATAGCTTACAGTGTTACAATGCCACCAGTTGTATGGGGGCAGACAGCCTGGCTGTGGTGACAATACGCGGCCATTCACCGTCACCAGCTGGCGGCCCGTTAGCGCGATGTGACCAGATATCGCTAACTACAACCAAATACGGCTCTCGTGAAGATGTATGACTCTGGCGGTGGGAGGACCTTGCCTCCTAGTTCTAGTACCTACTTACAGTTGTAAAATACTAAATATTAATAATACCTGTCTGAATGACCCAAAACGTTCTACTTAGTTTGATAGATCCAGCCGCCAAAATTCAAATTTTATTTATTTATTTACACTTTATTGCACACAACACAAAGTAAACATTGAAAAAAACATATAAGGATCTTAATCTAATAGCTGTAGCATTTTAGTTAGTTTTTCGAAAATCTATCTAATAAAAAAATAAAGAGCCTCAATAGCTCAACGGGTAAAGGAGTGGACTGAAAACCGAAAGGTCGCAGGTTCAAACCCCACCCGTTGCACTATTGTCGTACCTACTCCTAGCACAAGCTTGACGTTTAGTTGGAGAGGAAAGGGGAATATTAGTCATTTAAAATGGCTAATATTCTTTATAAAAAAAAAAAAAAAAAAATCATACATCATTTTTCCATAAAACTTTGGTCAAAAATATAGTGTAGGGTCAGGTGGTAAACAGTGGCCCAGTAGTACACAGTGCACCACCACTCATATCTCAAAAACGCGACGTTGCTAAACCGTAGTGCAAACGCGAAACAATTTGCCTTCTACCACCTCCCGCACTCCCCAGTCGACGGCGCTCTCCCGCCCGTAACAGTGGCACAGTCTATGGTTTTGTCATTGGAGCCAAAAAAAGTAAGTACACGTGTTTTCATTTATTTTCTTTCTAGAATCGTTGTTTATTTAGTAACATTATATTGCACTGTTTCCATGTGTAAAGTAATTGTTCCTTAATAACTTAGATATATAAATATCCTTTGAATTTGGTATGTTTAATAGTTATGTAACCTTAAAGGTTAGAAAGTGGTGTCTGCACACAGTGGCTCAAAATCGTAGGGTACACAGTGAACCATGGTTCACTGTGTACCATGAGCCACTGTACCTCACTTTGTTCATTATGTCCGATACAATTTATGCATTAACTTTCAACTGTGATTGTTATGAACAAAAAAAGGCGTTAATAGAAGATCTAATACTTAATATTATAATAGTAATCTTTTTGTTTTAGAATGTGTCGAACTACAGTAAAAAATCGAAAAATTGGCGGACATGATGCAAAAGACATGAAAAAAGCTGTAGGTCTTGTAAAGAACGGAATGAGTATACACAAAGCAGCACAAGAATCTAATTTAAAATATTCAACTATGAGAAGATTTATGTAAAAATACTAATAAATGGAAATATAAAAATCCAAGTTTTAATTTATATAGTCAGTATTCCTAATCCTAATTTTTAATCGAAGTAAAATTTCGTAATATATTTACATGTAGAAAATGAAAATACAAAAAACAAAAATACCAAACTTATTCTAGAACATAAAAATTACAAATCGAAAATATCATCTAAACCACCGCAACGAGGCAGGGTGCCCAGAACGCTGGCAGCGTTACCTCGTTGAATGGCCAGACTAATATGCTGACCGAGGTAAGTGGTAACTGCCAGCCCTCCGGTCCCCCGTGGATTCCGCGAGACGGGATGAAAGGTCCTTAAAAAAGGATCTAGCATCCTCGCCCCACGAACCCATGGTCTCCACCCCAAAAGGCAATATGAAACTATTTTCTATATTCTCATATTTGCGCTTCTTGGCCCTTTCTGCCTTAGTAGCCGCCGCTCCGGCCGCCATTCCTAATTAGATTTGTAAGTTAAATTAGTATCTACTAGTTTGTTTTTTGTACTGATTTTATGTGATTGTTGCTAAAGAATACAAATATATTATAAAGAAATGATTAAATATTACTTTACTGTAGTTTTATTTAAAGACATTTATATCAATAAATATTTTTAAATATGTGACAAATGTAGGTAATTAAAATGATGATTCACTGTGTACACATTGGTTCACTGTCGACTCACCCCCTGATTCACTGTGTACTTATACTGGTACACAGTGAACCATTCGCCATCTTTTAAATAAAACAATATTACCTATAAACTATTACATTAATCTAGACCTATAAACTATTACATTAATTGACTATAACTATTACAGAAATTGATATGCAAAACACAAGTTTAATAAATTACCTTTCGTCTTATGCCAATAGTTCTTAACTACATTCACGTACGGTGGATCTATAAATGTTTGAAATTTTAGTGGTTCACTGTTTACCATGTCACCCTATATAGATGGTAGCAACCCACGCTGGTAGTTGAGCCGAGCTTCAAGCTGTGTTATTAGCGGTCATAGAGAGTAGCGTCGATATGACGCTATGATTACGATAATCAAGTAATTCGTATAATTCGCGAGACGGCGAGACCAGTGCGCGGCCGACATGCGTGTTGTGAAACCTGCATCTCGTTACTGATATAAATTTTAATTTAAGAAATCCTCTAAAAAACGATCAAGTGCGAATTGGACTCGCACACGAAATGTTCGCACAAGAAATAGCACTTTTTAATTTTTATCATCAGGGTTTATTTTTTACTGGCTTATGTTTGCGACTTCGTCCGCGTGAACTACACAAATTTCAAACCCCTATATCACCCCCCTAGGGGTTGAATTTTCAAAAATCCTTTTTTAGCGGATGCTATATATGTATGATAAATTTCAGCCCGATCCATCCAGTAGTTTGAGCTGTGCGTTGATAGATCAGTTAGTCAGTCAGTCAGTTAGTCAGTCAGTCACCTTTTTCTTTTATATATTTAGACTTAAAGGGCCAATCAATACATGTTATTATTTTCTTTTTAGAGGGTTTTTGTATCGAGGATTAAAAACGACAAAGCATGTTAAAAAAATTAAAAGTTTGCTAACATGCTGCATGTAGCGTTAATGCAAAAAAAACTTCTGATGACAGCGTCTTTTTCCTAATGATGGTTGTCTGATGCTGAACAAAACCAAACCAAGCCCAACCCGGTAATGTACCCTGAAACTAAATGACAGCACTGTAACAAAGCTTCATGTACCTAGGCTAGGTCTCGCATTCCACTTCAAACATGCAACACTGCTAATTAACGCTTTCAAATGTCACCGCTCGCTCTACACTACGACCTAGCAATATCACGATCTCCAGTCCTTCCCTGCCCACTCTAGTCTCTCCGCTGCTTGTTACTGTAACCTACTTTTGACAGGCTACCAGTTTTTACACTCCGTAATGGTAATTACCATCAAACTTTCGTAACTTAAAGGTCAAAACATTACGTTAGATTAATTCTTACTAGTTTTTAAAACAAGAAATTATAATAGCCTGTCAGTGGCCAGTACTCAGTAGATATTTACTGACTTGACGAATGTGTGTTGTATTTTAATTTAATCAATAGGTAATTATAGTAGTAATTAGCAATTCCATTAAATCAAAATTAAAAATTAAGTTCAAAATAAAATTGCTTACGTCATTTCGTACTAGAGTTTTAAAGATAAAGATACACGAGTTTAAAGATTTGCCTTCGTTTTGGCTTTGCCGTAGTCGGGTAAAAAAGCAGAAAGTTTTGTCCCAAGCACAGGGAAGCGCCATTGAAGTTAACGGTGCCTGGCAGCGGGTTGCCAGTTGCCACCATACTAAGTCCATGTCTGGCAATGCATGACGTGATTTCTAATACTATTTCAAAGAAGATAAAATTAGCCTTTATAGTTATCTCCCAAAGCCATCATGATCCAAACTTCATAGTCTCTAAGTCGCTGATTATTCCTTCCTGTGTTGGGGACAATAGGTACGAGCTTTTATAAAATTAGGAATGTCTGGCACGCGTTGCCTCTCAGGGCGTTTGTGCACTCATCCGTATTCGTGATTCTTCAAAGTGGCCGGCATACAAATACGTACTCATTCGATTCGTATTTTTACGGACCACGTAATTTCACGGATGAGTGCACAAACGCTCTTAGTCTAAATATATAAAAGGAAAAGGTGACTGACTGACTGACTGATCTATCAACGCACAGTTCAAACTACTGGACGGATCGGGCTGTTGGAATGCAGATAGCTACTATGACGTAGGCATCCGCTAAGAAAGGATTTTTGGAAATTCAATCCCTAAGGGGGTGAAATAGGGGTTTGAAATTTGTGTAGTCCACGCGGACGAAGTCGCGAGCATAAGCTAGTGCATTAATAAATTATGTAAAAGAGATTCGGTGGCACGTTGCACGGCGCCTCGTAGGTGCTGAGAACTAGCGCAGGCAGTGTTTTGTCAACTTTTATTATTTTTCCTTGTAAGGTGGCACCGTTATCCAGCTCTGTGTGCATGAGCGATGGGACGCCCTCCCGAGTCCTGAGTCCCGACCGCTTCTTGCGAGGCTGGCCTCATCAAATAAATATAGAGGAAATAGCGGGGCTGCCGGAGCTGAGAGAGGGCAATGCGAGTAATTGCTATAACTAGCTAATCGATTGCGGGTTATTCAGCGTAAGACATCAACTACCTATCATACATTAGAAATATGTTTGTTTTTTGTTGGATTTAAAACGTTACTATCATGGATCGATAATATAATAGTTCATCTAGTGTTGGAATAATACCTATCTAGTGAAAATAAATACCTACATGAAGCCCCAAGCTTGATTCCTGTTCCATATTTCAATATTTTTCTTGGCTGACTCTACATCATGTTTTCTCTCCTATCATCATCATGATCAACTCATCGCCGGCTCACTACAGAACACGGATCTAAGAATTAGAAGGGGGTTGGCCATAGTCTAGCACGCTGGCCAAGTGCGGATTGGCAGACATCACACAACTTTTAGATCATTATGGAAAATTGTCAGGCAAGCAGGTTTCCTCACGATTATTTCATGTCTTAAAACACACCTAATTCCGAAAAGTTAGAGGAAGCGGACTTCTTAACCACAAAGCTATCACCGCTTTCTCTCTTATACCTAGGACTATTAGTCGATAACATGACTTCTTATATATATATTCCGTTATACCTCTTCGCATATTTATTTTATTTATTTATTTTTTATGTACGGTCTTAGTTTTCTTATATATTAAAAAAAAAAAAAAGAAGAATATTAGCCATATTAAATGACTAATATTCCCCTTTCCTCTCCAATTAAGCGTCAAGCTTGTGCTAGGAGTAGGTACGACAATAGTGCAACGGGCGGGATTTGAACCGTCGACTTTTCGGTTTTCAGTCCACTCATTTACCGGTTGAGCTATTGAGGCTCTATATTGTTTGTCTTTTTTTTAGTTATTTGTTACCTTAGTTTAGTTGTTTGCGTATTTTATTTTTATAATATACTGTACTAGGTAAATACCTGGTCCGTGACTTCACTTGTTAAGGCTCCCACTGAAAACCAGCGCTGCAGCTTGCTGCAGCATGATGCTGAGTGGGAGACCTATATTTGGTCACACGTACTCGTATATTATATATAGGTAGTATTTTTTATTATTATAATTTTTTGTTATCAGTTTAATTATGTAGATTGACTTAATTAGCTTTTAAGGTTTATTGTAGTATTGCGATCAAATAAAAGTTTTCTTTCTTCTTCTTTCTTTCTTTATTGTGCCGTATGCTGGGAAAAGCTCAATTGTTGAACTGTGCATCAGATTGATGAACAGTCTGTAACATAGGTATAGAGACCTAGGCTGAGTTATTTATAAGGTCGTACACCGACAGTTACGTCGAGTAACTGACTGACTGTCCATGTGCGGCCCATAGCGGGTGCAGCGACAGAGGCATTGTGTGGAGACGCATGACAAGCCCCGTTGCAGTCACTCTCAGAGGGCATTGATTGACTTTGTACTTGGCGATGCACTGACGTTTGCTCACTAGATAATGTATTGAGCTACTGATATAGACAGAGGCGGATTAAATGTCGAGAGCGCCCTAGGCAAGCACCTCATAGGCGCCCTTCCAACAGCCATTTTTTTTTTACTAACTAACTTCAAAAGAACGAGGAATCGTCTCATTGCATAATAACGTCACATAAAGTGAACGAGTGAAGATCATCACGTCATGAGCAGTTTCGATAACTCCAAGGTTAAAGATAATAGGTATTAGTAGGCATAATTAGGTAGGCCATGTAATGGAATTCTACATGATCGCGCGCGCCCCTTCGTAACCTCGCGCCCCTAGGCACGTGCCTAGTTTGCCTCAGGGGTAATCTGCCTCTGGATATAGGAAACCTAAATGCATGTGGATGAATCCGAGAGCTCATTTATTTATTACGGAGATAGCTTTACCATGGAAATTGATAAATATTAATATGCTACTTTTTGTCGGATAGTTACAGAGTTTCCATGGGATTTCTAAAAACCTAAACCCACGAGGATAACGTCGTGGGCATCATCTAGATTTCTCCTCGAATTATACAGGGTGTAACCAGAACGCTAACAAAAACTTAGCGTTATTGTTATACTACCTAAACACAATCCAATACCAATACCCAAATGGGTGTTTAGGTAGTATAACAATAAATTATGTATGAGGCAAATGCCTCATTTTGTAGTTTTAGTGATTTAGTATTTTTCAAACACGCAATGTATAGCGTGCAATAATCGGGTCACCTACGACGCAACATTCACTTCGAGTGATCTACTTACGCAACGTTCGTCGACCTCTAGCGTCAGTCAGATGTTTTATTTGCAATATATAGTAAACTAGCTGATGATCGCGACTTCGTTCGCGTGGAATTAGGTTTTTAAAAATCCCGCGGGAACTCTTTGATTTTCCAGGATAAAAGTAGCCTATGTCACTCTCCAGGTCTTTATCTATACCCATGCAAAAAAATCACGTCAATCCGTTGCACCGTTGCGACGTGATTGAAGGACAAACCAACAAACCAACAAACCAATAAACTAACAAACCAACAAACAAACACACTTTCGCATTTATAATAAGGGTACTGATTTTTAAAATTCTCGTTTTTTTGTGGTATCATATCAGTAATTATTTTTTTTTTTGCCAGCGTTACAGTCTATATAAGAATAAGAAGGAGCATAGAAATGAGAAAGCGTATTTACCAATGCTCAATCAGAGGCGATGATCTTTATTGGTCGTGTTCACCAGCAGACGTGGTACCTGCCGGCCGGGAGGCTGGGAAGCTGGGAGCTGGATGACGCGTGTTGCGCGAGATACCATCTGTGTGTTAATGCTCGAGCTCTGATCTCGATAACTCGCCCGTCGCTTTATTGCTCGTCCGATCGATGTATTACTGTCATGCGGACATGTTTCCCTTGAGGCCGAGCTCATAATACGAGAACGGTGGGGAATTATTGCTATTGACGACTTCCCTGGCGCAGTGGTGAGCGCTGTGGTCTTAATAGTGGGAGGTCCCGGGTTCGATTCCTGGCAGGGGTTTGGAATTTTATAATTTCTAAATTTCTGGTCTGGTCTGGTGGGAGGCTTCGGCCGTGGCTAGTTACCACCCTACCAGCAAAGCCGTGCCGCCAAGCGATTTAGCGTTCCGGTACGATGCCGTGTAGAAACCAAAGGGGTATGGGTTTAATAAAAACTGTCATACCCCTTCCAGGTTAGCCCGCTATCATCTTAGACTGCATCATCACTTACCACCAGATGAGAATGCAGTCAAGGGCTAACTTGTATCTAAATAAAAAATAAAAAAAATCTACTGTTTTTATTATCTCAGCGAAAATACGAGACAGGGCTGTAGAAATTTTAAAAATCTTTGTCTACATTTTAAAAGGAACCAAAACTTCAGCTTTTTAAAATTCAGATACAAGGTTGAAGGAAGTCCTTGACTGCAAACTCACCTGGTGGTAAGTGAAGCTTTCTAGGTCCAAAAGTTTGGATTGGAGGCAACGCCCGTGCCGCCAAGCGATTTAGCGTTCCGGTACGATGCCGTATAGAAACTAAAGGGGTGTAGGTTTAATAAAAAATAGGTTAGCTAGCTATTAGGTTTTTAAATATCCCGTGGGGACTCTTTGATTTTCCAGGATAAAAAGTAGCCTATGTCACTCTCCAGGTCTTTATCTATACCCATGCAAAAAAATCACGTCAATCCGTTGCACCGTTGCGACGTGATTGAAGGACAAACCAACAAACCAACAAACCAATAAACTAACAAACCAACAAACAAACACACTTTCGCATTTATAATAAGGGTACTGATTTTTAAAATTCTCGTTTTTTTGTGGTATCATATCAGTAATCATTTTTTTTTTTGCCAGCGTTACAGTCTATATAAGAATAAGAAGGAGCATAGAAATGAGAAAGCGTATTTACCAATGCTCAATCAGAGGCGATGATCTTTATTGGTCGTGTTCACCAGCAGACGTGTTACCTGCCGGCGGAGGCTGGGAAGCTGGGAGCTGGATGACGCGTGTTGCGCGAGATACCATCTGTGTGTTAATGCTCGAGCTCTGATCTCGATAACTCGCCCGTCACTTTATTGCTCGTCCGATCGATGTATTACTGTCATGCGGACATGTTTCCCTTGAGGCCGAGCTCATAATACGAGAACGGTGGGGAATTATTGCTATTGACGACTTCCCTGGCGCAGTGGTGAGCGCTGTGGTCTTAATAGTGGGAGGTCCCGGGTTCGATTCCTGGCAGGGGTTTGGAATTTTATAATTTCTAAATTTCTGGTCTGGTCTGGTGGGAGGCTTCGGCCGTGGCTAGTTACCACCCTACCAGCAAAGCCGTGCCGCCAAGCGATTTAGCGTTCCGGTACGATGCCGTGTAGAAACCAAAGGGGTATGGGTTTAATAAAAACTGCCATACCCCTTCCAGGTTAGCCCGCTATCATCTTAGACTGCATCATCACTTACCACCAGGTGAGAATGCAGTCAAGGGCTAACTTGTATCTGAATTAAAAAAAAAAAAAATCTACTGTTTTTATTATTTCAGCGAAAATACGAGACAGGGCTGTAGAAATTTTAAAAATCTTTGTCTACATTTTAAAAGGAACCAAAACTTCAGCTTTTTAAAATTCAGATACAAGGTTGAAGGAAGTCCTTGACTGCAAACTCACCTGGTGGTAAGTGAAGCTTTCTAGGTCCAAAAGTTTGGATTGGAGGCAACGCCCGTGCCGCCAAGCGATTTAGCGTTCCGGTACGATGCCGTATAGAAACTAAAGGGGTGTAGGTTTAATAAAAAATAGGTCAGCTCGCTTACATCTTAGACTGCATCATCACTTACCACCACGTGAGATTGCAGTCAAGGGCTAATTTGCTGCTGTTACGGCGAGAAGTAGGTAAAGTTCGCGGCCGAAAGTAATGTACATAGACCTTTAGAAGGAGATAGCAGATTTGTAGAGCGCTTTCCCCGTTGTCGAGACCGGCAAAATGTCATATAGGTATGAGTGACAGAAACAATGCTCAACAAAGCCGAAATGTCATTCTAAAGGCCGATGTACATTACTTTCGGCCGCGTACTGTTTACCGCTTAACTTTGTTGAGGATGCCAAGTATCCGGGCTGTTTTAGCTTTGGATTCAATGCATTTCCCTTGCATTGCATTGTTAGGAGAAGAAACAAGGTATTACATCGCGTGAGGCGCGCACTCGATATCTCGAGTGATGTGTCGATAGTGGCGAACATCCCGCCGCGATTTATCGACACGAATACATCCCTACGCGATTAAACTCATATTTCAACCAGAACACATTGCCACTATCGATAACTGATATCTTACAACGCTAGTGTGCATGGCTATGGTAAAATAAGGTGTTAGATTAATATAATTTTGACCTAGAATTGCACAAAATTGGCGTTCATGTCTCTATTGTAAAAGCTACTTAGGGTTTTCATTTGTTATTTTTATATTGTTGTATTCTGCTATTAATATTAAACCTTCTGGAGTTTTAATTTAGGTACTTAAATAACTAGCATCACACGTTTTTCACTCGTGTGATGTTACTTATTTACCTTTTAATTTAACTTAGGAAAACTAAAGTATAAACAACAAATAATTAGGAAAGTTTCAAAAACCCCGACAGCAGTTTCACTGCATCTTTTTCAACCCGCAAGTTAAAGCGCATAAAGCCCACTATTTTGATATTTAAATGATTTTATGTAAACAATGTTATCATGATGATGATGATCAAATCAGACACGAGTACCTAACACCAAAAATCGGAGATCGGAATGGGATCGAACGCCGGACCTTCCAATAGGACTCTAGGAGGCTGAATTTTAATCACTTTGCGTCAATAAACATTGCGTGAATACAAATAATCAAATCAGAAATGGGGAGATCCGTAGGAGAACTAGAGTAACCGACGTAGCTCAACGGGTTGCGAAGCTGAGGTGGCCAAGACGGACGACATCAGACGAGTCGCATCCAAGCATAGCTCTCTCCATCGCCCACTGAGTGACTCTGAGCTTTCGTATGAGGCCCATAGTTAAAATAACAATATAAAATAAATAACATTTAAATACAGACACATCCTAGGCGGTAGTTTCATTTAGCACCTAAATGAAAGTGGTACTGTTAGATTGCTTCAGGCACACTAGATCAATTAAGACACGGCGATGGAGGCGCTGCAGGCAACGCCGGGTGTGGACGATAGCTAATGAAGTTCCCAGAGATAATCGAACTGCAATACGATTGCTTAACATATTGGCGATATATATTACTTTGTATTTCTAACTTAACTTTGATTTAGACTCAGATGTGGTTAGATATCTAGAATTATGATAAAACGAGATAAACTGACTCACATTCACATAATTTAATATTTCTTATCAATAGAATTATTTTACTAATTGAGGTAGATATAATGTCAACCATAAATAATATTACAAGTAGGTATTCATCATGATTAACCCATCGCCGGCTCACTACAGAGCACGGGTCTCCTCTCGAATGAGATGGGATTTGGCCATAGTCTACCACGCTAGCCAAGTGCGAATTGGCAGATTTCACACACCTTTGAGAACATTGTAAAGAAGTCTGTGTGTAGGTTTCCTCACGAAGTTTTCTTTAACCGTTAAAGCAAGTGATACTTAATTACTTAAAACGCACATAACTCCGAAAAATTACAGGTGCGTGCCCGGAGTCGAATCTCTAACTTCCGAAAAGCTGTGGTTAAGTAGGTAGTAGGTAGGTACCTACCTAGATACAACAAATAAATTACTTATTAATTCAAAGTTCAAGTATTAAATTATTTTGTAAACGCCAAAGAGGTGCTAAGCTATGCATAACAAATAATTTTTTATTCAATTTTAAATTCAATAGATAAATTTAACGATTGTGAGGTAGGTACGCGCGAGGCCGTTACGTCCACTCAATATGTGAACTTATCGCCGAGGTGTTAATAATCTTCTCTACACAGTATCAAATAAAGTCGCTTCCCGCTGTCTGTATGTATGGACGCGTAGATCTTCTAAACTACGCAACGGATTTTAATGAGGTTTTCACCAATAGATAGAGTGATTCAAGAGGAAGGTTTATAGGTATAGTTTACTATTGGTTTGTGTTAATATGTTAAAAACATGACGATATTTGGACAAAATGTCGGAAGAAATCAAGCTTCTATCGAAAATTAACAAATATTACGCGCAATAAAACGAGACGGAGGCGGCGGTGGTAGCATTTATAATATTAGTATGGAAGTACATGGATTATTAATAAATCCTGACGACACCACATTAGTATCTACATTGCATCCATGCGAAGCCGGGGCAGCTCGCTAGTAAGAGAATAAAAACAAATCCCGATCATAAATTACGGGAAGATCGGTAAGTTACGGTAAGTTATGGCGGAGTATCTCTGTATTATTTATCTTATTTGTAGTATTTCCATAATTGGTGTCGCCATCGCCGCGCGCTGCGGCGGGTGCCGTGGAGATAGGGGCATAAATCTCTCGGCAATTAGTCAGCTAGGTGTTGCGTGGTGTTGCTGCGAGCGGTGGCGATAACAACACTATATCACGTATTTTGTCGCACACACTTATCGATGCTTTATGTTTCGTGGGTTACCGTCGCGCACCGCTGCTGTTCGACGATAGGTCAGATATTGCCCAAAGGCGAGCGCACACTGACGGCAAAAAATAACATTGCCTCTAAGGGTAAACGGGCACTGAAGTATGGAAACTATACCCACGGCGGACGCAAACCAAATTAACAGTAGGTTTTTTTAAATAGAGATAGCGAGCAAACGAGCAGGCGGGTCACCTGATGTTAAGTGATTACCGCCGCTCATGAACATTTCCAGTACCAGAGGAACCGCCGATGCGTTGCCTTGCCGGCCTTACGGCTATAATACGGCACTGATTTACACTGGCAAAGGTCGCGTTGTTGGGGGTCAAGGGAATCACGAAAAATTCAAATAACTTTTGTACTTACCATGAAAGAAAAACTATTGATTCATACTACTTTCAACTTTCAGTACCTACCCTTATTATAAATGCGAAAGTGTGTTTGTTTGCTGGTTTGTTGGTTTGTCCTTCATTCACGTCGCAACGGTGCAACGGATTGACGTGATTTTTTGCATGGGTAATAGATAAGGACCTGGAGAGTGGCATAGGCTACTTTTCATCCCAGAAAATCAAAGAGTTCCTACTAGATTTTTAAAAGCTAGTCAGCTAGTATTTAATAACTTTTTCGATAGGTTCCCAACGAGTCACACTCAATCGTGTTACTCGTTGAGAACTCATCGAAATTTTTCTCCCATGGAGTCACACTGTTACTGGTTTGCAACTTTTTTATCCATAATCCATCATACATATTTTTATCCATCCATATCAAAATTTTAATTTCTTACAACGATTTTTAGTCAAAAATTTATACTTATAGAAAGGTTACAATATTATTTTTGATTGAGGACTATATTTTGGCTCATGTCCGCAACTTTCATACGGGCGGGGCTGATTACCAACCACACGGCAAAGCTGCCAAAAGCGCGTAGAAACCAAAGGGGGGGGGGGGGGGGGGGGGGGGGGGTATGGGTTAAGTAAAAACTGCCATACCACTTCCAGGTTAGCCTAAAATAGGGGTTTGAATTTGGTGTAGTCCACGCGGACGAAGGCGCGGGCATAACCTAGTTAGATAACGAGTACATAACGTTAGTAGTTTGTAGATGTTTGTACGGTTAGGCCAGATGTGCACTCGTCTCCTGCGTCAAGTGCAGAGTGCGGGGCGCGGGCACTTGACGCTCTCCCACGCGCACTCGAGCCGTCCGTCTGCTTGTGCGCTCGCAGCTCGGCAACACGCACGCCGCGCCGCCGTGTCGCGTCGCCGCGCTGTGAGCTGCGTCGTGTGTGTACACAGTTTAACGGTTTAGTTCGACGAGCTTGTCAACAAACAACCGACTTTATACGAGACGTTACTGTTGATTTTAAAAACTATATTATGCTAGTTAATATTATGGTTTTTGATTTTGTTTTCTAGTTTGTTTAATATTTTGTGACAGGTACCGCATTTATTCAGTGGAATAAATTATACACCTACATAGCAATACTTGGAAAGAAAAGGAAAATTGGTGTCTAGATCTAACCTTACCCTTAGTAGAACCTTAGTTAAAATGATGCTGACGACTTCATCCGTTTTTCCCGGGGGAACTCTTTGAATTTTCGGGATTAAAAGTAGCCTATGTCCGTCCCCGAGATGAAAGCTATCGTATCTCTGTACAGAATTTCATTGAAATCGGTTAAACGGATGGGCCGTGAAAGGCTAGCAGACAGACAGACAGATAGACGGACAGACAGACACACTTTCGCATTTATAATATTAGTATGGACTATGGAGGCTGGATAGTATGGATTTGGAATATATCAGCATGGATTTACTTGTAACACTGACACGGTCTATTTTCTTGGGGCCGTTCCCGCATTTACACGTTAACATCACGTTAACCTCGTCTGTGACGTTAACCATCTGTTGAACCATATAGTACCGTCGAAAGATATGTCAAAATTAAATATTCAGCTGTTGATGAAATCAAATGTCATTTCTGAACAGTACGCGGTTTCGGCTTTGTCTGACACTCATACCTATATGACGTTTGGTCGCTCTCAACGACAGGGACAACGCTAAACAAATCTGCTATCTTCTTCTTCAGGTCGATATACATTACTCTCTGCCTCGTATACACTCATACCCACAGATATTGGCTCATACCTTTCAATTGATATTCGATTTTAAGGGGACTCAGTTCGGTGCTTTCTCCATACAAACGTAGGAGGGAAAATACAACAATATTCGATATTGTACGCACAAAACTAAGAATTATATTGATTTATCTCGTCGTTATCTAGGTTCAATGATATCTAAAACATTGAAAAAAATATTGATTTAAAAGTTACGAGCCTCAAAAGATTCCTATTTTAACACTAAATTTATGACAACTTTGGGCGTAAATAAATAAGATTAGGGATATGAAAATTGTAAAACAATTTATCATTAGACGTAGTTTATTTATTCATTAGTTGAAATAACTTTACTTTGCAAACATAAATTCAGTAGTTTTTTCTCAAAAATACTTTTCCTAAACCTTTTTCGCGCGTTTGATTTCAGTGATAATCATCGTGCCTCTCAACTTTCTCATACAATGTCAAGTGAAAAGCAAACACGTTACCCACGTGCGCTGCCAATTTCGGTCGAGCGTCCTGCGTCACCTTAAAGTGTCCAAATGATCAACATTACCTATTAAAAGAAGCTTTCCAAATTCCAAGTCATGTCTGTACATAATATACAACAATATTATAAGCTGCAACCATTTCACAAGACAAACATATCATAACTTCAAATTATTTGAAACAAAACTGCAATAGGTACCGTTTGTTTACATGAATGGGGTTTTCTGTTTGTCTATACTCTATAGTCTATAGCATCTAACGACGGTAAATCATAGAGCCGAGCTCCCACTGTTCGGTTACATAACGGAACCATAATTCAGTGTCGGGCCGCATTTGGTCTATCCTTCGATCACCCGATGCCTATCTATCTATCCATTATTGTTGCTAACAAAGTTTTCATCGTACAATGAAGTCTCCATTGTGTTTCGTTAACTTTGACACAAAACAATATGAAGATAACATCTTCTATTTTCTTCCAGTCGAGATCGTCTTTTATTACTGTTAGAGATCGCATCATCAAAAATGTAGTTAGGTATTTAAAGCCTGGCCAGAAATACAGGCTGTAACCAGAACGCTAGCAAAAATGTAGTTAGGTATTTAAAGCCTGGCCAGAAATACAGGCTGTAACCAGAACGCTAGCAAAAATGTAGTTAGGTATTTAAAGCCTGGCCAGAAATACAGGCTGTAACCAGAACGCTAGCAAAAATGTAGTTAGGTATTTAAAGCCTGGCCAGAAATACAGGCTGTAACCAGAACGCTAGCAAAAATGTAGTTAGGTATTTAAAGCCTGGCCAGAAATACAGGCTGTAACCAGAACGCTAACAAAAATGTAGTTAGGTATTTAAAGCCTGGCCAGAAATACAGGCTGTAACCAGAACGCTAGCAAAAATGTAGTTAGGTATTTAAAGCCTGGCCAGAAATACAGGCTGTAACCAGAACGCTAGCAAAAATGTAGTTAGGTATTTAAAGCCTGGCCAGAAATACAGGCTGTAACCAGAACGCTAGCAAAAATGTAGTTAGGTATTTAAAGCCTGGCCAGAAATACAGGCTGTAACCAGAACGCTAGCAAAAACTTAGCGTTATTGTTATACTACCTAAACACAATCGAATACCAATAGCCTTATTTTTTAGTTTTAGTGATGTAGTATTTTTTAAACCCGCAATGTATAGCGTACAAAACTCGGGTTAATGTCCCACTTACGACGCGGCATTGACTTCGAGCGGCCTACTTACGCAACGCATCAGTCAAATGTTTTTTGTGGTATCATATCAGTAATCATCAGTACTGTCACCTGTCTTCGTTTTTGCTAGCGTTCTGGTTACATCTAAATATATAAAAGGAAAAGGTGACTGACTGACTGATCTATCAACGCACAGCTCAAACTACTGGACGGATTGAGCTGAAATTTGGCATGCAGATAGCTATTATGTCGTAGGCATCCGCTAAGAAATGATTTTTTAAAATTCAACCCCTAAGGGGGTGTATAGGGGTTTGAAATTTGTGTAGTCCACGTGGATGAAGCCGCAAGCATAAGCTAGTCCTGTATAAAAAACTAGCTCTGGGGGCGCCACTAGTATATCTGTGGTCATTAAATGGTCTTGTTTGAATTATTTCCACGCGTTTTCCGCAATATGGCGAGGTGTTTTATTTTTCTGGTTAGGATTTACTAATTTTATTGACTTGGTGGCTTGTATAGCCTGAATTCACTCTAGTGCACAGATCCTCTACCAAGGTCTCTGATTCGAATATAGGGCATCTACCTTGTTTCTTTCATAAACTGTGGCTTCCACCCCCAAGTTTTTACAAAACCCAAGTTTTGGAGAAAATTACCGTCAGGATATTTTCATTTATGATGGACGTATGAAAGATTTTCTGGGATACATAATTAAAATATAGTTCGATCACCACTATGGAAGTCTAAACTATACAAAATGCTCCATGTAAAGTTTTTGGCTACTTAGCCAGGCCTTTTCCATTTAAGGGATAATATTGATAGGCTGATACTTTTTAATCCATACTATCCATATCCATAACAATATTATAAATGCGAAAGTGTGTCTGTCTGGCTGTCTGCTAGCCTTTCACGGCCCATCGATTCAACAGATTTTGACAAAATTTGGTGCAGAGACAACTAGCATCCCAGGGAAGACATGGACTACTTTTTATCACGGAAGATCAAAGACTTCCTACGGGATTTTTAAAAACCTAAATTCAAGCGGATGAAGTCGCGAGCATCATCTAGTTTAAAACAATATGGGACGTCACGACGATGGTAGATATATTTTGACCTCTCTCATCCTGCGTCATAAATAGAAAGAAAGCTGTCACACAAAATGATTCCCTCGAAGCCATAAAAACTACACTCTTGAAAGAGCGCTTTAGTAACAAAATACGTCGAATTAGTAAATATTTGTAATTCCCATGCAAACGATACCATAACCGTTTCGGAACACTCACTAATAGCATTATGACGTGTAGCCGCAGTCACCAGTGGAGGTAAATCGCTGAGCGTAGGCTTAGCCGGGGATTAAACCAAGGTTAATTATCGCGTTAAGCAACAGTTTGGCATGGTGAAGTGATTTGTATTTGACTTTGAAATAGACTCTTGTAATCGGTTCATTGGTATGGTAGAGGTCACGATTTAAATTTAATTAATTTCAAGTTAAACTAAAGTGTTTGTTGATTTTGTTAGGGCTGCCACGCTAGGCTGAATGTGATATTTTTCAAAACAAATTTTATTATGGTTCAATGCTAAAGTGATACTTTGTGTCGCCTTTTTGACACGTACCTTAAAACTAATTATTATAAAATTCTTACCAAAACAATACTGTGCACCTGTTTTCCGAACTAGTGGAAACTGTGTCTCGGAAAACAGGGCCTCCAGCTCGGTGAGTACAAAGCTAACTACATACTAACTAAACTAAAGAGCTAAAGAAAATATTATAATATGCGTGGAAGTCCATGTTATCTGTGTGTGTGTGTGTGTGTTTGTGTGTGCGTGAGTGCGTACGTGTGGGTATAAGCGAATGAGCACGTATAAGTGTGCATATGTGAGTGTCTTTGTATATGTTTGTGTACAATTGGGGTTACACTACAATATCCAAAAGTCTTCAGTATCCGAGTAAGTTTGTTTCAGAAGCCATTCCTTAAGAGAAGATTTGTATTTATACCTATTCAAAGAGTGGAGAGAAAGAATCTTATGCAACTGGTTATAAAAAACCAAAAAAAAGGACAAAAAACCTACGGCTAAAGGCAGTATTTAGTTTACTATATGTTGCTAGTTGGGGCCTACGACGGGTGCATTCTTGGTTGTGACATTAAAACTACGATGGCTCAATCCTAATCCTAATAATATTATAAATGTGAAAGAAAACATCGTGAGGAATCCGACCAATCCGAACATGGCCAGCGTGGTAGACTATGGCCAAAACCCTTCTCACTCTGAGAGGAGACCCGTGCTCTGTAGTAATCCGGCGATGGGTTGATCATGATGATGATGATGATGATGATACCACTATTAATATTATGTATTCTACCCTCTCATCTGTGGTGTATATATACGACTGATTTAATTCAATTTGCGTCAAGTGGCAACCCTACCTAGTCAGAGCCTGCTCGGAGCACCGTTACGGAGCAGACGGCGACCTCTCAGCCTCAGACCACCCGCCGTCCGTCCGTCCGTCCGTCCGTCCGGCGCGTGTCCTGCGTGTCCGGTGCGATACGCTAATGGTGTCGCTGATTAAACGGACCCCGGACCACAGACACAGCTATTGTTTCCAATTAATTGATGAACGATCTGTTGTCTACATCTCACAAGCTTAACAAAATATTCTAAACTAAACTAAGAGACTTCACTAGACTGAGTGTATATTCACAGTCTTGTACATTTCTACTGGGTTGATCATGATGATGATGAACTATTGTATACTAGATGATGCTCGAGACTTCATCCGCGAGGATTTAGGTTTTTAAAATCCCTTGAGAGCTCTTTGATTTTCCGGTAGGTATAAAAGTTCTTCCCCGGGATGCAAGCTATCTCTGTAGGTACCAAATTTCGTTGAAATCGGTTGAACGGATGGGCCGTGAAAGGCAAGGAGACAGACAGAGACACTTTCGCATTTATAATATTAGTATGAATTGTTCATTAAATATATTATTTGCAACTTATCAACGATTAGATTAGCCTCTGCAGCGGGTTTACCTAAGTGCTACTTAATTTGATAAGACATTTTAGAATAGTACCCTGCCTGGCGACGCGCGACGGTTCACATGCATACAGTGGCGTGCAGCTCGTAGAGGCATAAACGCACTGCTTACCCTCATTTTAATAAATCAATGCTTATTTTTCATTATAACCTGCTGTAAAATAAGTTCATACCTAAATGCATACCCTGACTTGAACTCCTGTGCACGCCACTGCATGCATACAGTATATAGACACACCACTTCTGCGAAATCTGCATCTCTCGTGATAACAGTGATTACAGCATAATAGTTATCGTCGCTTATTAGCCTAGGCGCGGTCACGCTCGCCCAATATCCCATGATGTGAGCAGACGATCAATTACGACGTCTCTCATATCGGACAGACGGACAGATGCGCGGTCCGCCGCGAACACTATCATTAGCTGCCGTTTGGGCGCAGGCTTCGATTCTTTATCTTCTTTACTTGGATCACGCAGGTTTGTTTGCGTAAGATTTACTTATCCAGTCTTACTAAAAAAACTACTTGAGAATAAGCTTTGCCTTTGTTTATAAGAGAAATAACAGGTACAGTGTCACGATCACAATCACCTCTGATTGGTAGACATTCAATGCTACCGTGCATTGTTGCAACAAGAATACATTAAATTCAGCCAATCACATCAAATGCAATTGTAATAATTATAATAATAATTTTTATTTTCAGATATAAATCCAGCAAGTTATACATTATACATTATAATAAAATACCTTCTATATAAAGAAATTAAATTAAATTAAATATTATTATTGATACAGGTTTTCCGGAATGATCTACAGGGTTTAACTATTCACCCACTAAAAAACGTTTTCAAATCATAGTTTTTGATTTATCGTGCAAAATATCGAAAAGTAAGACTGTAGTACGGAACCCTCGGTGCGGGAGCCTGACTCGCACTTGGCAATCTCCTGCAGTACATGTTGTTTGTAAACTCACTGTTGCACATACACTCAGACCGCTTCACGTTTAGGACTATAGGCATGTTTGTAAACCACATCCCAGCGATAATCGAGCCCCGTATAATGGTCCACGATCACGCCACCACGCCACCACGCCGCCACGCCACCACGCCGCCACGCCACCACGCCGCCACGCCACCATGGCCCGCCGGTTGTTGTTGCCTAACAACGTGTTTGGTGCACTGCGAGGCTGATTCTTTGCTGCCCAATGTGCCATAGTGCACACTCATGAAATGTAGCGACCTTTGATTGATTGATTGAATGATTTATTAGGAAATCTCGGTATACAGCAATATCAAATCGCATACCGAGTCAGAAGTTACATATTATAAATAAATAAACATATTTTTTATTCATATAAACTTTTACAAGTATTTTTGAATCAGATGCATCTACCACTGGTTCGGAACGCCTTTCCTACCGAGAAGAACCAGCATGAAATACATACATACATAGTTTATCGAATTTGTATATACTAATATTAAAAACATCTAATAAGTAGTTGAGTGCTGAGCAATTAGCTCATTGAGCAAGGTAAGTGCTCTTAAGGTTGGCGCATTTTTGGCAAAATTTGTCCGTGTCATTGCTTTTAAGTTAATATAAAAGAACTAGCTTATCCGCGAGGACTATACCAATTTCAAAACCCCTATTTTACGCCCTTAGAAGTTTAATTTTCAAAAATCCTTTCTTTTTTATGATGCCTACATCATAATAGCTACCTGCATCCCAAATTTCAGCCCAATCCGTCTAGTGATTTGAACTTGACAGATCAGTCAGTCAGTCACCTTTTCCTTTTATATATTTAGATTATGTATATAGAAGATTAGATGCCTTTACTTCAAAGCACTCAGCTATTATGGCTCACTAGGGTTTTAACGGTGCTCTAACGGTGAAGGAAACATCGTGAGGAAACCTGCATGTCTCAGAGTTTTCCTCAATTTCCTCTAAAGTGTGTGAAGTCTGCAAATCCGCACTTGGCTACCGTGGCAGACTAGGACCATTCGGAGTGGCGAACCGTGCTCAGTGGTCGGCCGGCTATTCAAAAGATTTTATCGAAACTATTTTGATTTTAGATTTTATTTTTCGCGATTTCCACAAGTCATACTTTTTCATTTGGTTTCGTGCCTTCTTTCCTTCTTTAAGAGCTTAATGGGTTTATATATTTTCATCATCCGATTTGCAGTATGTCGAGGTATGACGTATGAGGTACGTGGGACGCGGTACGTCGCCACACCTGCGACGGACAGACGGACATGATTTGCGCAAATTACATATTTGTTGCAGCTCACAGGCCGTTGTTTATGGCGCTATTACTCGCTTCAAACATATTAACAGCTTATACTACAAGTCCAACGTGCACTAGCTTTCACTTTTGACTTTGCTTGTTATTATGTACAACCGATTTGTCTATGTTTATTATCATTGCAATTTATAAAAGGACTAACTTATGCTTGCGACTTCGTCCGCGTGGACTACGCAAATTTCAAACCATTATATTATCCCCTCAAGAGTTGAATTTTCGCAAAATCCTTTTTTAGCGGATGCCTACGTCATAACAGCTATCTGCATGCCAAATTTCAGCCCGATCCGTCCAGTAGTTTGAGCTGTGCGTTGATAGATCAGTCAGTCAGTCTGTCAGTCAGTCAGTCAGTTACCTTTTCCTTTTATATATATAAAGATATGAAAATAAGCATTGCGAATCGTCGGCGGTAACCAAACCACGCCTTTATTGGTTCCATTTCCGGTCAAATCGCGTTGGTATTCAACTTTAAGTAATATGAGTTTGTGTATGATTTATTGAGAGTATATTAATTGTGTCGATATAATGCTGTATGCAATGCGTTATGCGACCTATATCGCAGCGGATCATATTTTAAACTTTTTATTATAATTGTGAAGTTGTCAAGTAAGTTATTTTGGAATTGCGTGAGAAACGGAAAAAAGTAAAGTTTTAGGTAACCTATGTCTGTCTCCAGGTGATCTCCAGGATCTGTATACCAAAGCTAAATCTACATCTACACTAATATTATAAAGAGGAAAACTTTGTTTGTATGTTTGTTTGTTTGTACTGAATAGGCTCAAAAACTACTGGACCGATTTTAAAAATTCTTTCACCATTCGAAAGCTACATTATCCACGAGTAACATAGGCTATATTTTATTTTGGAAAAAAATAGGGTTCCGTAAGATATTTGGGTTTTTCGGACACAAGGTGTAAAAAATCAACCAGAAAAGTTACTTATTTTGCGTACGCTGCCTAAACTATAAAAGATAAAACCATAAAATGTTCTAATTAATTGTAGATCTTATAAATATCTACAAAAAAGTCCGCGACACACTATACCCATCTATGTCGAGTGAGGCACAGCAACCATTTTTTTATTTAAAAATCTTGAATTTTTTTTGGACTACATTTAAACGCGTTTATTTTACTCATGCTATTAATCCTTATCAAAATAAATGATTTCATCACTAAGAACAGTTTATGGAGATAATATTTGGTCTTTGAATGATTAAAATTGGACGTTTGGTTTTGAAGTTATGGCGAAATTAAAATATTACGATTTCTGCTGCACGGCCCGTTGTATTATTATATAAAGAGGTAATGTCGTTAAGTTTGTTTGTAGGGGGTAATCTTTAGAACTACTGAACCGATTTTAAAAATTCTTTCACCAGTAGAAAGCTACATTATTCCTGAGTGACATAGGCTATACGGGATCTTTAAAAACCTAAATCTACGCGGGCGAAGCCGCGGGGATCAGCTAGTATTATATAAAAGGAAAAGGTCTGACTGACTGATTTATCAACGCACAGCTCAAACTACTGGAAATTTTAAAAAATCTCTATCGGCTTAGTAATATAATATTATTTGTTTAGTTATAGAATGCAGGTTAGTTTTGAGGATCATTTTGTCTCCATTAAATTAAATTCTTAAAGGATTTCAGGAATTTAATTTGGGACACAGAAAAAGAGCGAGCGACGAGATGGTTTCCGAAAGTATTCAACGAACCTCGAAAACAAAATAATTCCAAAAACGTAGGAAGTATGCGTTTAGAATATTGAAGTAGCCATTAGCAAATATTTCGGGCCAGCCCTTGTTATGGATTTGGGGCAAAACAAAACAACGCGTGGGCGGAGCTCGTGACGGGAATCGAATCTGTGACACTGCAATTACTCGCTCGCCTATCATTACCGACAGGCGACAGGCGACAGGTGCTCAGCGAGGTACGTGTTCCGCTAGATGCGGCGCTTCATAGCAACAACATGTCATATTCCAACGAACATCGGTGTCCGCACTCCTGTCTATTGTAATTCCTAATCCGCTGGACGCAGTCCGTTTCTAAGAACATATATAGTCCGCGACAGATTGAGATGTCAATCGGGGTATGAGGCGGGAGAGGCCCCGCACATCCGCACGTCACCAGGGCTGGCCCGCACCGGGTTAGCGCGCACAGACGTGACGAGATGTGCGGGGCGTCCCCCCCGCCTCATACCCCGATTGACAACTCGATCTGTCGCAAACTATAGATCAGTTAGAACTTAAACAGAGTATAAGTACTTACTACAAGGCCGGTAGGGCATCCTAGTGATACGAATTACTATACCTACTCAAATATGTATGTTAACGTAAATAATTTTCAGTACCCTTATTATAAATGCGAAAGTTTGTTTGTTTATTGGTTTGTCCTTCAATCACGTCGCAACGGAGCAACGGATTGACGTGATTTTTTGCATGGGTATAGTTAAAGACCTGGAGAGTGATATAAGCTACTTTTTATATCGGAAAACCAAAGAGTTCCCAAGGGAATGTTAAAAACTTAAATCCACGCTCAAAAAGTCGCGGGCGTCAGCTTGTAGTCTATAAACTAAAAAGCGACGTTTTGTCGGTCTCAACGACAGAGACAACGCTCTACGAACCCACTACCTATCTCTTTCTAAAGCTCGATGTATAATATTCCTGCCGGGTACTGTACTATGAAGCGCCCCATCTAGTGGGACGTGTACATCGCTGCAGGTGCTTGCGACATCGCAAATTGTACCCAATTTCGTTCGATACTAAATTAATTTGGAACGTCACTGAGTCGCGGAATAGTTTCCATGATTTGTTTTATGTCGTGACTTGTAATTTTAGCTCCAATTGTAGGCGATTACGTCTAGTTGTTGTTTATGCTTCGATGGCATTGACTCTATCACTGAACGTAGTGATTACATCTTTGTAAAGTAACTCAACTGCCTTCTTATGCCTTCTTCTAGCTCCATTATAGAAATTAGACTGTGATACTATAAATAAATCATGCGAAAGCCGTGATATCCTAGTGGTTTCATCCTCCGAGGTTAGGGGTTCTATCCCAGGCAGAGGAGTTATGACTTTTACTTTTAATCGCTTGATTTAACGGTCAAGGAAAATATCGAGTTCTCCATAATGTTCTCAAAGGTGTGTGAAGTCTACCGATTCGCACTTGACCAGTGTTGCGGACTATGGCTTAAGCCTTTACTCATTCTGAGGGGAGGCCTGTGCTCAGTAGTGGGCCAGCGATGGGTAGATCATGACAATGATGACTATAAATAGGTACATAATGTTTTTTATCAAGAGCAGTTAATCTAGTTTAAGCATTATTTATTAAAACTATTTTTTATGCGCGTTTAAAATAGCTAACGTAATCATTTGATGCAAATTACATTTCTTTATTGAACTACTTATGTGCTCGTGACTTCGTTTAATTAAACTTGAGTAATTACAGTCATTTATTTAATTTTATATTGCTGTTACTCTGAAATTATTATTGTAGCCAGATTAATGTAAGTTAACCGTTATATAAATTAGCCTTGTTTTTATGAGTACGAAAGACGTTGTGTACATTAAAATGGTAATAAAAATTACATATTTCTCACAGACCTACCTTATTGCAATGCGCTACACTTTTTTCAAAAAACTGCATAATGACTACACGTGTATGGACTTCCCACGAACAATTTTATTATCTCATTATCGTGAACAACGTCTTCATAAAGTGTCACCGGCCCCGGGACATCTTTCATTACCTTCCTAATGACTTTAATAAAATCCTTAACTCACCTCTACAACAAAAAACTCCACGCGGAATCTATATTGCCATCAGTAATGTTCAATGCGCTTTAACTTAAGCATTCGATTAAGTCTACCAAATCATAAACAGCAATGGATACTTGAATAGAGGTATTGAAACTGGTTTGAAGGCTTCGTGAATACCAGGTAGGTGATTACGAAGAGCCTGCGGGCTAGTGCGCTGGTCCGAGCCGGCCGCGGCGTGAACAGTGGCCTCCCCCAGGGTAGGCTTCTGTGCCCGGTGAGATTCCATCTGTTTGCTTACCTACTCCGTAATGTTGGTGTGCGCCTGTCCTCGGGCACAACGTGTTAAAGTGAGCAATTGCACAGCTTATTGCTCTTTTATTACACCTTTTAACCGTAATAACCACTTTGTGTACATGTAAAAGGCATTTAGTGTATTGTAAAGTTGTTTTAGAGTTTTATTTGAGTGAGATAGTATCATTGGTTGATGGTTGAGCAACTAGGTACAGAGATCTAATATTTGCCTGGGAGCAGAGGCAAAGTGACAATTGAGAATATTTTTCGAGCCAAAATTTTGATGTCAGTTTCAGCAGGATTTGAAAAGTAGCCAAACTTCTTCTTTGCCTTGACGTAGGTCTATTATATTATTATACTCGTATATAAAGCTACTTGACTGATCTGTCCTCCTGAACAATTTTGTATGGAACTTTTCACCAAACTTTCCATGTGCACACTTATGTCAAAAACTCTAGCTCAAGAAATTTATAGCGAGAGCTGGACGTGGAAAACAGATTAGGGCATCCCAAGTTTACCTCGGAGAAGTACGGTGCTAAAACAAAAAATGTTCAAAACCTTGGGCCATTTGGTGAACCGGTGAAAAAAAGATGGCCACTGAACAAAAAAAATCATCTTCATACAAAAATTTTGTTCATGTTCGGTCAGCGCAACCACGCAAAACACTTTATTTATGTAGCTCTTTTTGTTGCTAACGTTTAAAAATCTTTGTTTTCATGTGATACAATCTAATCTTATACGTTGTTATATCTTTGAGTTGTAATGTCCGTTTAAGCATTGCCTAAATAGCATCAGTTTCTCACCTACATTGGGTGTGGTTGTGCAACAATGCAAATTCGCCGCCAGAGATAATACGCGAGTCGTCTATTTGATGGATGGTGAGCGCCGCCGGCGACTGGGACGGTGGACGGTGGACGTGTGAACCCTATGGAGACTCAGTTTACTGCATTACAAACCAGGACACAACTTCTTTGTTATTAAAAAAACCTGCCAAGTGCAAGTCAGACTCGTGCACCGAGGGTTCCGTACTACAGACGTATTTTTTCAACATTTGCACTATAAATCAAAAACTATTATGCATAAAAATAAATAAAAGTCTGTTTTAGAATGTACAGGTAAAGCCTTTTCATATGAAGCCATTCATCCACACTTGGTATACATAGTTATTTTACTTTGAAAATTTAAAATACTAATTATTTGTTAATGACCACAATTTAATTTTTTGTGTGATATAACCCTAAATTCGCGGTTTTCAGATTTTTCCCCTTAGAGGTCTGCTATAAGACCTACCTATCTGCCAAATTTCATGATTCTAAGTCAACGTGAAGTACCCTGTAGGTTTCTTGACAGACCGACAGACAGACAGACAGATAGATAGACAGACAGGCAGACAGACAGGCAGACAACAAGGGTTCCGTTTCTCCTTTTTAGGTACGGAACCCTAAAAATACAGGAAATTTTGAGTATAGTGACACAGACGTTGTTGAGTACTACTCGTATCAGTCGAAATCCCAGGGACACGTACAAAAGCTATATTTGCCTCCTCTTTTGAATTGGAACCGTTAGGATATGGAACGCCCTGCCAGCATCAGTTTTCCCCTCCAATTTTAATATGGGCACCTTCAAGTCAAGAGACTGTACTGAAAGTTTGGACACTAACTAAAGCTTAGCAACGAGTCGAAAGCCCAGTTTATCGCCATTGCGACCAATTTGAGACCTGTGAAGCAACGGCTCCGCTGATTTGTTGGTACATTGCCGCCTTGGGCATGACGCCTATAGATAATGGAGGGGCATAAACTGATTTATTGTGCTATTTTTACTGAATTGGGATAAAACAGAAGCTTTGAGATTTAATTTTACTTGTATTTGAAGATTTCGTTTTCATTTAAGTACTTAGGTAAGGTGGTATGTTACGACAAGGTTGGCATATTACATACAGGTCACCTATAGAAGCCCCTTAAACGTATCAGATTAAAGAGATTGTTAGGTACTTCACACACATTTGGAGAACATCGTGAGAACTCGCAGGTGCGTGCTCGGTATCCAACTCTTCACCCCCCAAATAGGAAACTGACATTTGGAGAACATCGTGAGAACTCTCAGGTGCGTGCTCGGTATCCAACTCTTCACCCCCCAAATAGGAGACTGACATTTTAATTAAGGCTAGGGGCTTTAATTAGGGTAGAAGAAAAGTACTTAAGTAGGTTGTGGGAAACATAAAATACTACGTTGATTCAGTCGTACGAAACATCTCATAATACATATCTAATAATAATAAGTAAGAATAAAATTTGTAATATAACTCTTTTAATGTACAAGGATAATATACCTAATATTTGAGGTTTATTAATAATATCATCATCTTCGGTATTAGAAAGTAGCTCGAATATCACCATTTCATCGAAGATTGACAGTTGACACACATAATCTGGAAGGTAAAGAGAGGATAAAGAATTGAATGATCAATAAATTGGAAGGAAACGTCGCGCGTCGCGCGTCGGGCTTAATAACTTGAATGTCATCTATATGGTATAACTAGGCGACCCGCCCCGGCTTCGCTTGAGTGGAATTTATGAAAATCGGTGAGGGGTTCGAATTTACAAAAATCCTGAAATATGTGCTTACAGCTACTTCTTTATTTTTGCCCGAAAGCTTAATTAATATCTTGAAAATAACAGACTTTCATACGATGCCGCGAAACCGATTAGGGGTATGGGTTTAATGAAACTACCATACCCCTTCCAAGCTAGTCCGCTTCCATCTTAGACTGCATCATCACTTACCACCAGGTGATAACGATAACTTGAAAAATGTCGGACTTTCATCCCCTATCAGCTTCGGGGTGGATTTTTCAAAAATCCTTTCTTACTGGTAGTTACGCGAGTAGCCGACGTTGGCCTTGCAGCCGCTTCACTCAAATGGGACTGGGCAGGTCATGTGTGCCGTATGCCAGAGACTTATGGGCAAAATCTGCGTCTTTCTGGACTCCCCAGAATCATCAACGCCAGCGTGGTAGGCCGAGGCGACGTTGGCGTGATGAAATAGATAAATTTACGGTTACGTGGCCTGAAGAGGCACGGAATGGGAATGGTGGAAGGATCGGAGGGAGGCCTTCCACCATTATGTGGACAGTGCAGGCTGATTTAGATTATATTAGATTAGATCTTTCTTAGTGAGCACTTACGTTGTAAAAGTCAATACATCAAGTCTCTTAACCAAGCGGTATAAGCTGTGCTTTGATAAATCAGTCAGTCAGTCAAGATAAGTATTTTATATGTAAAGATGTAGTATGAGCTAGCTGGTGTAATTGAGTAGAATACTTGCCCCTCGCCCACGCAGGGTCGGCTGCTGCGCCCAAAGAGTGTGCCCTTGTGTCGTGAGTAGAAGGTCTTGCCACACTCGTCCACTCGTTTTAAGTAGAATACTTGCCACTCGCCCACGCAGGGTCGGCTGCTGCGCCCAAAGAGTGTGCCCTTGTGTCGTGAGTAGAAGGTCTTGCCACACTCGTCCACTCGTTTTAAGTAGAATACTTGCCACTCGCCCACGCAGGGTCGGCTGCTGCGCCCAAAGAGTGTGCCCTTGTGTCGTGAGTAGAAGGTCTTGCCACACTCGTCCACTCGTTTTAAGTAGAATACTTGCCACTCGCCCACGCAGGGTCGGCTGCTGCGCCCAAAGAGTGTGCCCTTGTGTCGTGAGTAGAAGGTCTTGCCACACTCGTCCACTCGTTTTAAGTAGAATACTTGCCACTCGCCCACGCAGGGTCGGCTGCTGCGCCCAAAGAGTGTGCCCTTGTGTCGTGAGTAGAAGGTCTTGCCACACTCGTCCACTCGTTTTCAGTAGAATACTTGCCACTCGCCCACGCAGGGTCGGCTGCTGCGCCCAAAGAGTGTGCCCTTGTGTCGTGAGTAGAAGGTTTTGCCACACTCGTCCACTCGTTTTAAGTAGAATACTTGCCACTCGCCCACGCAGGGTCGGCTGCTGCGCCCAAAGAGTGTGCCCTTGTGTCGTGAGTAGAAGGTCTTGCCACACTCGTCCACTCGTTTTAAGTAGAATACTTGCCACTCGCCCACGCAGGGTCGGCTGCTGCGCCCAAAGAGTGTGCCCTTGTGTCGTGAGTAGAAGGTCTTGCCACACTCGTCCACTCGTTTTAAGTAGAATACTTGCCACTCGCCCACGCAGGGTCGGCTGCTGCGCCCAAAGAGTGTGCCCTTGTGTCGTGAGTAGAAGGTCTTGCCACACTCGTCCACTCGTTTTAAGTAGAATACTTGCCACTCGCCCACATAGGGTCGGCTGCTGCGCCCAAAGAGTGTGCCCTTGTGTCGTGAGTAGAAGGTCTTGCCACACTCGTCCACTCGTTTTAAGCAGAATACTTGCCACTCGCCCACGCAGGGTCGGCTGCTGCGCCCAAAGAGTGTGCCCTTGTGTCGCGAGTAGAAGGTCTTGCCACACTCGTCCACTCGTTTTAAGTAGAATACTTGCCACTCGCCCACGCAGGGTCGGCTGCTGCGTCCAAAGAGTGTGCCCTTGTGTCGTGAGTAGAAGGTCTTGCCACACTCGTCCACTCGTTTTAAGCAGAATACTTGCCCCTCGCCCACGCAGGGTCGGCTGCTGCGCCCAAAGAGTGTGCCCTTGTGTCGTGAGTAGAAGGTCTTGCCACACTCGTCCACTCGTTTTAAGTAGAATACTTGCCACTCGCCCACGCAGGGTCGGCTGCTGCGCCCAAAGAGTGTGCCCTTGTGTCGTGAGTAGAAGGTCTTGCCACACTCGTCCACTCGTTTTAAGCAGAATACTTGCCACTCGCCCACGCAGGGTCGGCTGCTGCGCCCAAAGAGTGTGCCCTTGTGTCGTGAGTAGAAGGTCTTGCCACACTCGTCCACTCGTTTTAAGCAGAATACTTGCCCCTTGCCCACGCAGGGTCGGCTGCTGCGCCCAAAGAGTGTGCCCTTGTGTCGTGAGTAGAAGGTCTTGCCACACTCGTCCACTTGTTTTGAAGCCTCTATTGCTCTACTATTTTTTGTGGAATGAAATGAAACTTCTAAAGATTTTAATTTCATCTGTTGTGTCAATTGTTACAAGTTACATTTAGTTTTATGCTTAGTTGGAGTTAGTCTAAGGTATATTTTAGTCTGATTATAAGGATTATAATAGTATGATGGATCTTTATCGTTGACAATTAGGTATTTTTTTTATCTTTTATTAACACGCTTTTACATTTATGTATGTCAGCCTTATTGTACTCTATCTTATTCTTCAATTCTATTTATATATACAATTCTAACTTATCCTACAATCCTATTCTATCATACAAATTTCACAACAAAATTAGGTATTTATAACTCATGACTTTAAAATTATTTTATTGCCAAACATTTACAATCGCATTTTTCCTGATTGCCTTTATAAAAAATACTGGCGAAAAACCTTTTAATTAACAACCTTATTAGGGTAAATTCAGCTAATGCAATAATATTTGAATCATAGCTTACATGTTTTACAATACAACAGCTGCTTTGGGTTAATTTGATATGGAAAAAATAGCTGGCCGAGAGCGCGTCTCGTGCTAAAAATCATTTCTGATCATTCGGTACATGGACAAAATAATGTGGGTAAACCCTTAGCAAGCAAATTATAATAAATCTTCAATGCAATCATATTAATTACAAAGTGAAGGCTTTAAATATTTTTATTCGTATATCAAAGTAATGTAATTTCGAACTGTCGGAATCTTTTCTAACGTGTTAGAAACGCCACAAGATGGCCGCTTGGAACCGTTCTAATCACATTCAGTTCTCGATTCTATTACCTGTCTCCAAATAAATAAAACTGATCATAAATGTATGTTTTACTAGTTTATTACATGATTAACTCTAACAACTATTAGTTATTGATAATTGTTTTCGACTCAAAATACTACCTATAGGTATGTAAGTACAGTGTGTTATTAGAAGGCTAGCAAAACTGAAGGCAGGTGGTAAGTACTGTCTACTGATAATTACTGTTAAGATACCTACCACAAAAAAAACGCGAGAAATAAATGATATTTTTTGATATGTATTTAAAAAAAATTAAAATAAAATAATCCTGTATTTTTAAAAGATCGCAATGTATTGCAAAAAACATCTGATTGACGCTAGAAGTCAACGAATGTTTGCGTAGATAGATGCCACGGAATCAATGCTGCATCGTAGGAGGGGCATTGACCCCGAGTTTTGCACGCAATACGTTGCAAGTTTGAAAAATACTAAATCACTAAAGGCAAATGGTTATTAGTATTGGTTTGTATTTAGGTAGGTCGGTATAATAATACCGTTCTCATTACACCCTGTATATTAATTACTATCGGAAGGTTTTATTGCTTCTTTTTCTAAAATCGGTGAAGAAATTGGATACGCAAGCATAAATTAAGATGTTAGGGAAAGAGAATTTTATAATTAAGTGAAACTCAATGTAGAAACGATAAGTGAACCATACTAATAAAGATAAACTCGCTATCTGATAGTTTTGATAATAAATTTTATTTTAGTACGTAAATACATTATTTGTTTAAGCATTGATGGTTTAGAATTTCTCAATATTAGGCAAGTTTGATTGAAAAATCAATTCAGATAATTTGACTTTATCTATTTCTATTGATAAAGATACAAATAATAATAAATTTCTATTGATACAAATAATAATAGGTACCTGTAGGTCCCAGATCACCTATCTACTAGGTAGATTAATCCACGATCTGGACAGGGTTATAGAAGGCCTGACCCTTATTATCATATTATTATTGTAACCAAAGGGATTTGTTAGAAATGTTAGAATTATTATGATTAGGTATATGTATAATCTTATGATCCGTAATAGCCAGATTGAGAGTTGTTTTCATTGATTTCATAATCTTACGATGGTACGGATTCCTTCGTGTGTGAGTCCAATTCGCACTTGACCGTTTTTTAGGGTTCCGTACCTCAAAAGGAAAAAAGGAACCCACTTCGTTGTATGTCTGTCGTGTCGGTCAAAAAACCTACCTGTTGACCTAGAATTATGAAATTTGGCAAGTAGGTAGGTCTTATAGCACAGGCACAGAATAATATAATAGTACTAACGTACACAGGTAAAGGGAAAAATCCAAAACCGTGAATTTGTGGTTACAACACAAAAAAATTACAACGTGTTCATGATCAAATAGTTAGGTAGTATTTCATCTTTAAGTAAGATTACTATACGAAGTGGGGTATCATATGAATAGAAGCTGCACATTCTAAAACATTTTATTTATTTTTATGCATAATAGTTTTGGATTTATCGTGCAAATTGTTGAAAAAATACGACTGTAGTACGGAATCCTCGGTGCGCGACTCTGACTCGCACATATGGTCATTTTTTTAAATTAGAATTTGTTTTGAATCCCGTCGCAAATTCAAGAAAGGGTTCTTTTAAAATCTGATCATCGTTTAAGTGGGTTATAGTTTTAGTTTGTTTTGGTCCTAGCCTCCCGTGTGAGGGTCAGGGCAGGAGGTCCGGAGTCCGGCGGCGGGAGGCGGCGCGTACAAAGCCCCGCAGCGCAATTACACGCCGCTCGAGGCAATTAGCCGCGCGCCACCGCTCAGGCCTCGAACCCACTGCCCTTGCTAACCTACCTACCTATTCCGTATAAGTACATACATGAACGATATGTAGCATATTACTAAGAGGGTAAGAGGGAATTCGAAAGTGTAACGCCCACCAGCGGAATGGCGCGGAGCCGAGTATGTATGTATGTATGTATGTATGTACACCGGTTGCTCCGACGTTTCTGAACCGATTTACATTTTTTTAATCACCAAACAAAGTTTCATAATAATTAACCTATTAACGGCCCACCACTTAGCCAGGTCTCCTCTTAGAGTGAGAAGGGTTTAAGCCGTAGTCAGCCACGCTGGCCCAATACGGATCGGCAGACTTCACACACCTTTGAGAACATGGAAAATACTCAGGCATGCAGGTTTCCTCACGACGTTTTCCTTCACCGTAGTGATATTTAATTGTTTTAAAAAATGCACATAACTCCGAAAAGTTAGTGGTGCGCGCCCGGAATCAAACCCCCGACCTCCCGAAAAGATGGCAGACGTCTCGACTCTCGACCACTAGGCTATCACCGCTTAGAGAAAGTTTGCGAGATGGAAAATAAAAAAAAACATCTAGGTATATTTTGCAATTAATTATGCCCTGCTACCATAATGTTTTAAAGTGAATCAATTTATATCGTAGGTCAATTATACTCATTACAGCTCCCTACTTTACCTGTTATTTGTAAAGGTTTCCAGAACTCAAATTACGAGTACCTGCATCGAGACGCGTAATCATAGGTTGAGGAGGATACGTAATAAAGGAGAGAAAAATACAAAGAAGAGTTTACTTCCATTATTTCCATACTACAGAAATAGACTCGATTTCAACTTGAAAAACCGGCCAAGTGCGTGGCGGGTCACGCGCAGTGTAGGGTTCCGTAGTCAAAATACTCGAAAAACAGATATAACTCCTTAACCTGTGAACCCTACTTAGCCATCATAGTTTTCCTTTAAAATTGATCATATATACTACTGCTGTGATTTTTTTCACGTTCTTATATACTACCATTTGGCTGATAGAGGGGGGGGGGACACACACAGACACACTTGACTTCAATAAAAAATAGCACTTTAAAACATCATATTTTACAAACAGATCTAGAAATCGAAAAATGATGTTTCTACACCCACAGTATTTTTAAAAGACCTATTCAACGATACCCCACACTATGGGGTAGACGAGAAAAAAAAATTCATCCCCACTTTACATCTAGGGGAGCTACCCTGAAAAAAAAATATTTATCAAAATTTTATTTCACCACTTTGTCGGCGTAATTAATATTTATACCCATGCCAAATTACAGATTTCTAGAACTAATAGTCTCTGAGATGAACCGAGGACGGACGGACATGGCGAAACTATAAGGGTTCCTTGTTTACTACGGAACCCTAAAAACATGTCAGCACTCACATTTACATAGGTACCGCTATGCTAATTACTTCGTGGTCGCGTGCCGAAGTCATTAATAACCATTAATTACTATTAGTTACTATTAATAACCATTAATAATCAGACACAATAACGTCGTGCGTTACCGATTACAACGAGTGGACCACCGTGCACCGACTAGCAACCATTCTATACCAACCAATGCTCGGCGGCCTTATTCATGAACACATTCAAAAGCTATTTGGACATGTTGTTTAGTGTTGATATTTTGTGTTTTTTTTTAAATAGAGATAGCGAGCAAACGAGCAGGCGGGTCACCTGATGTTAAGTGATTACCTCCGCCCATGAACATATGCAGCAACAGAGGAACCGCCGATGCGTTCCCGGCTTTTTAGGAATTTGTCGGTCCGCCCCTTGAATAACCCCATGTTATCAACACACCAAAAGTATAATTTAAGAAATTGTCTTTAGGCTAATAGTAGAATTTTGATTTAGTTCAAATCGCTGGGTTTAAGGAGAAACTTGAATTTCTTTCCTATCCTTGCTTTCTCATTTTGTTCCTTACCTTCCTTTCCTTGAAGACCTTCACTACGAAAGGATTTTCATAAATTCTACTGAGCTTAGCTGAGATGGGCTAGCTAGCTGTTAGGCATCTAATAAAAATCAGTCAAGTGTGAGTTGGACTGGCACACGAAGGGTTCCGTACCAGAGTACAAGAAATAACATTTTTCATTTTTTTTAAATTTTCACGGTGGCCATTTTGAAAATTTTATAATTTATTGTTACAGCGGCAATAGAAATATGCATTCTGTGAAAATTTCAAATCTCAAGCTATTACGGTTGACGAGATACAGCCCGCTGACAGACAGACGGACGGACGGATGGATGGACGGACAGCGAAGGCTTAGTAATAGGGTCTCGTTGGCACCCTTTGGGTACGGAACCCTAAAAAAGGAATTGTCATATCAGAAAGTACCTATAATAAATGCGCTCCACGCGTAGTTACATTGTGAATGTCGTGTCAGAATAAGGCTCCAGTGAGTAATTTTAATTATTTTAATTAGCATTGTGAAGACGTAGCTCAGAGCCAGAGCTGCCACGACAAATGGTTTGCGTGGCATCCGATTGGCACGCCTACGCCATTGTTCGCTGTGGGTGGCAATCTGGTGGCAATCATAAAGTCTTCGTTATTTCGAAAAACTTCACATTCTTAAAATATAAAATTTCTACTTAAGGCAATTTAAATAACTCTTTAAATTCCTAAAAATTGAAGTTTTTAAGAGTTCATTTAATTTGAATTTTGAATTTGAATGTGAATTTTAAACAAATTAAAAAAAAAACTAATTTGAATTTCGCGGGCAGACCGTGTCCTTCCACATTTCTCCCACGGGTATCACGCTACCAGACTAATTTGGCAGGGCCCTACTGATCCTACTGGTCCTAACCTCAGCTTGCCGGGACGTTTCGGACATTAGCTAACACCTTGTATAGAAGACAATTATATAGTTAAAAGTATAGCCGTAGTACTCAAAATACATTTCGTTTTTATATTGGTTTTCATTTAAGTTCTAGTCGAAAAGAAAAAAAATCTATGTAAGTCGAGAACATGATTCGGAAGTATTTCTAGTCATCACACCTTTTTAGTCCATTAGTCTCGCTTAACTTTTTGTTGAGCTACATAATTTAATTTTGGTTTATCGCCTGTATAACCCGACTCCCCAACCAGCAGCGCTCTCTGTCGGGAGCGCTGCGGCAACTTTGTGACGGCCATGTTTTTTTTTTTGTTTTTTTTTTAAATCGTTGTTTCGGTAGTGAAGCGTGACACTCGACTACTGAGCCACGCGGGAGGTGATTCAAAGGATCTATTGTGAAATAGGTTTTGTAACAAATTTTATTTTCTTGGCTGTAATTGGATTATTCGTGGATAAACGAATTTTTTATTTTCTAACCGACTTTCAAAAGGAGGAGATTCTCTTGAGGTTCTCAATTCGGCCTGTTTTTTTCTATGTAACTATGGGTCACTGTTTTCGCACGACGACCGCGCTTGGATTAAAAATTACTACTAAGGGTCAATTCTTACATATTACCTATTATTATTATTCTTACATATAGAGGGTTTTTGTGTCGGGGTTTTTTTAATTTCTTTAATTTTACTTGATTTTCTCACATCTGTATCTCAAGTTGCCGAGACCACAGTAATCTAAGTTGAAAGTAATTTCTATCACAAATAGATATGAGTTTGTATAAGTTATTTGTATAACACGACGAGAGGGCGGCACCGGCGCCCGCGCAATGGACTCGACTTGTTTATATGATTGTTGCGCGACTACCGACCAGCGACAAGCGACAACATTGCGATATTAGTGTTGCAGCACACTAGAGACTATGTGTAGAAACCGATTAATTTGGTAGTAGGAAGTAAGGAGCGACAGACATCTAGTCGGTTTTGTTCAGTCGACCATTTGTTTCATGTTGGTGATAGCAGTACTCCCATATTTTATAGCAATGTGCAGAAACGGCACAAACGTCGCCTCAACTAGGACAGCGGTCTTGTTGAGTGACACGATAGTGCTTTCGTTTCACGCTAGTGTCTCGTAAAAATACCGCTAATGTAACAAATAGACAAAACACTTATTTACTAGAAAAGTATGACATGACTGAGTTTCACCGTTTATGTTTCTGTTTTTAAGTTCGTTAATTTGTTCCATCACAATTTTCAAACTATTAATAAGTTTTAATAAAAAGCTATGTGTCATTGATTTTGTCTTAGAGTTCTTGTGTTAATGAACTTGACGTCATAATAAATATCATAGGTATTATAGCAGAAACAATGTGCAGAAAATAAAAATGAGACAAAATGATTGAGTTTGGTACCATACATTTATGTACGGTTACAAAAACAAAATTGGTGCTTAAAAATATTTCATTTTTTTAATGCTCGTAGAGTACCTAGTTTATTTTTTTAGTTACGTAGTTTTAAAAAAAAAATATTATCAAGTTTCTTTTTCTTTTGCAAGATGAAGTCTATTAAAAATAAGGTAAATCAACATTTAGTCGCATAGCAAGTCGCTAGTCTGACCTAGGTGTAATACTTGAGTAGTCATTTGTATTTTTGAAATTTATTATTGGTGTTGAAAATGTTTAGTTGAAGATGTTTATAAAACTTCGAGGGTACTTCCATTGACATGAAATATTGTGGAGAAAGTGGATTGGGTGACATTATAAGATAATATTGAGGGAAAATAATAATCTTTAGTTACGATGTCTCGACAATTTCTATTACATATTAATAAATTATATCAGTGTAGCGTGAAAAACTCGGGTCAATGCCCCGCCTACGACTTGGCATTGACTCCGAATGGCCTACTTACGCAATGTTCGTTGATTTTTAGCGTCACTCAGATGTTTTATTTGCAATATACCTATCGTGAACTTTTACAAAATGTAGGATTTTTTAAAGATTTTTTTAACGTTTTTTTTTATGTTATCATGTCTGTCTGTAATCATCAATAGGTAGTATCACGTGTCTTCATTTTGCTAGCGTTCTGGTTACATGGTATGTAACAGGGAACTCCTCTGTGCTACTAGTTACTACTACCTTCTACTGCGATCACCAGCCCGTCGCCCGTCCGCGTCTGCCCAGCGCGGATTATGAGAGCCAACCCTTGATTTAAGTTTCTTGGCAAGGGTTTTAAATAATATTTTCAACTTAAATTCAGTTTGAAATTGCGATAAAGTAAGTTGCAGAGCCATTTTAATTGTATGTGAATCAGTATGCAGTCGTTTTAATTCGTCGAATCAAATCAATGCAGCTATTTTCCCGGCCCAGCTCTGCCGCATGCCTCGCGAGTCGCGCGCCTGCATGCGAGCTTCATGTAAACACAGCCTGTACATTTCCGCATACAGTGCGGAGGAGGAGGAGGAGGGGGGGGGGAGGACTCTACGCTAGACGCCCGTGCCAAGTTGTAACTTGTAGCGGCGCCACATTAGCATAACGCGCATCGAACCCGGGCCTCTCCGTCCGCGTCTAATGAGTGTAAAGTGTCTGCACGACGTGACACGAGGCCTCGCGCGGGGCAAAGGCCCCCTTAATGAGGGGCCCCACGGTGCTGCGTGAAAACCAAGCAACCGTGTTTACATGCGAGAGGTAATTAATTCTAATTAATGCAATGCTTGTATTTATGCGCCATACAAGTGATAGGTTAGCTTAACAGAACTGCTATAGATGGTATTAGCTTGTTAAGTACTGAAACTAGGTGATCTTAAAATTAAAAGGGTAATAAGCAGTTTGCTATACTTGTAGCAAAGACTCGCTGCCCGGCCTTCTTTTGTTGCTTGCTTCACAAAAGTAAGTTTTATCAGGGACCCCGCAGGCAGCGAGACTTTGCGACGACTATAGCAATAAAATTAGTAGAAGTCATCCTTCAAGACATTGCGAAAGTTAGGTAATTGTCAGCGGTAAAGGGGCCGAAACACAAAACTGTGTTGCGTTGCGACGCGATGCGAATTTGCAGCGCAAAAAACCGCAACGCGAACGCCGCAAGGCGTCTTGTAGCCATGGTCCGGTTTATTCACGGTCGTGAACAGTAGGTACAGGCTCTCCAAGTGCAGATTGGCAGACTGCACAGTGCGTGAGTGCACACACCTTTGAGAAAATTAGGTATGGAGAACTCTCAGGCATGCAGGTTTCCTCACGATGTTTTCCTTACCGTTATAGCAAGCGATATTTAATTGCTTGAAATGCACAGAACTCCGAAAAGTGAACAGGCCGACGCGACGTGCTATCGACTCTATATCTAAATAACGTTTAGTTCTGAATATAAACTAAAGTATAGGTAAGTATGCAGGTTTATCTAATAAAACAACATTTAAGTATTTAAATCGTTTATTTCACCCTGTAAGTTATTATCCTAGGCAAAACAACAAACGTTTTACGGTCAGATTTCAATATCGCAGTTACAATTCTGTAAAGCGTGCAATTCAAACCGAACCCGAGCATAAATCAAAGCTACCAGCCTCACGACTCCACCCGACGATACATCAGGATCGTGATACATTACCGCGCGCCCTCCCGCGGATGCTTCCCGAACTTATTTACGTGCCGCCATGCTCCGCGCGCGGCTTTACATCAATGTGAAACCTCCATTAATATTATCATTGCTCCATTGCTCACACCTTTGTGTACTACCCCCAGTCTAATCCCACCCGTGTTACCAACAGTTAAAGTCTAAATTACACTGTAATGTTAATATTATATTTTCAAGTACAGCATAAACGTTTCACGCTATGGTGATTTAAGCTCTTCAAGCTGGTAGAAGCGCGATCATATTGGTTACTTGCGCGATCTAACGCGTCAGATAGCGCTCACTTCGCTCAGAGTAATAGCTGGGAGTTAGTGGATAAGTTTGGGGAGGATCTTGATAAAAACTGACTTTTTTTGTATGGCAATGTTAGCGCATCTTATGAGCTGTGCCATACCAGTGCTGAGAGTCCACCAGTTGTCGGTGTACGTGTAATGTTACGTTATTACTACTCTACAGCGCGAGGCAATGTTAGCGCATCTTATGAGCTGTGCCATACCAGTGCTGAGAGTCCACCAGTTGTCGGTGTACGTGTAATGTTACGTTATTACTACTCTACAGCGCGAGGCAATGTTAGCGCATCTTATGAGCTGTGCCATACCAGTGCTGAGAGTCCACCAGTTGTCGGTGTACGTGTAATGTTACGTTATTACTACTCTACAGCGCGAGGCAATGTTAGCGCATCTTATGAGCTGTGCCATACCAGTGCTGAGAGTCCACCAGTTGTCGGTGTACGTGTAATGTTACGTTATTACTACTCTACAGCGCGAGGCAATGTTAGCGCATCTTATGAGCTGTGCCATACCAGTGCTGAGAGTCCACCAGTTGTCGGTGTACGTGTAATGTTACGTTATTACTACTCTACAGCGCGAGGCAATGTTAGCGCATCTTATGAGCTGTGCCATACCAGTGCTGAGAGTCCACCAGTTGTCGGTGTACGTGTAATGTTACGTTATTACTACTCTACAGCGCGAGGCAATGTTAGCGCATCTTATGAGCTGTGCCATACCAGTGCTGAGAGTCCACCAGTTGTCGGTGTACGTGTAATGTTACGTTATTACTACTCTACAGCGCGAGGCAATGTTAGCGCATCTTATGAGCTGTGCCATACCAGTGCTGAGAGTCCACCAGTTGTCGGTGTACGTGTAATGTTACGTTATTACTACTCTACAGCGCGAGGCAATGTTAGCGCATCTTATGAGCTGTGCCATACCAGTGCTGAGAGTCCAACAGTTGTCGGTGTACGTGTAATGTTACGTTATTACTACTCTACAGCGCGAGGCAATGTTAGCGCATCTTATGAGCTGTGCCATACCAGTGCTGAGAGTCCACCAGTTGTCGGTGTACGTGTAATGTTACGTTATTACTACTCTACAGGGATGAGATACGGCGCGGCTGCTAGCGCGGGGCAATGTTAGCGCATCTTATGAGCTGTGCCATACCAGTGCTGAGAGTCCACCAGTTGTCGGTGTACGTGTAATGTTACGTTATTACTACTCTACAGCGCGAGGCAATGTTAGCGCATCTTATGAGCTGTGCCATACCAGTGCTGAGAGTCCACCAGTTGTCGGTGTACGTGTAATGTTACGTTATTACTACTCTACAGGGATGAGATACGGCGCGGCTGCTAGCGCGGGGCAATGTTAGCGCATCTTATGAGCTGTGCCATACCAGTGCTGAGAGTCCACCAGTTGTCGGTGTACGTGTAATGTTACGTTATTACTACTCTACAGCGCGAGGCAATGTTAGCGCATCTTATGAGCTGTGCCATACCAGTGCTGAGAGTCCACCAGTTGTCGGTGTACGTGTAATGTTACGTTATTACTACTCTACAGCGCGAGGCAATGTTAGCGCATCTTATGAGCTGTCGGACGCGCTATAGTGAGAACTGGGAATGTTTCGCGGAATGCGCGCTGATTTGTGTGATGTCGACTGAACTCGGGTGAACTTTACACTTACTGAGCTGTTTTACTACCAAGATACTATAAAGATAAAAGAATTAGAGAAGTGCGAAAATTCGAATATTTAAATAGCTCTTTTTTAGCGTTTAAACTTTAAACGCTATTTAATAGCTATTTATATAGAGCGAACAGAAATTCACTAGAATCCACTATAGTTTAAAGTTTAAACTATAGTGGATTCTGGTGAATTTCTGGTGACTATACTATAACTACTAGGTAGGTACCTACTACTACACGGCCGGTGACGATCTGCAGTCGCCGTGATGTGGAGCCGCCTGGCGTTTCAATGGTAGCCTGCCGGAAGAAGGAGATCAATACCTACACGTCACCCGCGCTATACCGCACCGGGTCAGCGCGGGGGCTGTGCGGGTGTGCGGGGCGTCCCCACCCCGCTTGCCATCTCGACTTGTCGCGTAGGTTAACAACTCGATAGCCCCAAATGGCGAATAGCTACATTATAGAAGAATGTCCGTCGTCGGGTAATGTGCAGTCCGCGCACGCATTCCGCGCAGACGAGTCGAGCAAACCTCAAATGTCAGAATTAAATTGTTACAATTACTTATTTACCACGCCCGCGCCGGGGCGGTGGACACAGACATACACTACACAGAGAGTAGAGCGGATATCAAAAACATTTATTGGTACAGTCATACTGCAGTGGTACGTTTACGGAGGCCAGGACTGATGGCTTTCACGCCATCTAAAACTATTTTCAAAGGCCCATATTACAATGCATACTACAATGCAATTTCCATAACTGCAAAGTGTCGCTACTAGATGGCATTAAACAGTAGCTTCAGTACTGAGTGTCATAGTATATCACAAATTTCGTCACTGGCAGTAAGCGAAACCGTGGCCTAGCGGTCAAGGGATTGGGCGCGAACTCAGAAGATGCAGGTTCGATTCCTGCCGCTTACGCAATTTTTGATATGTATTTAAAATTATTTTACTCTTGTTTAAACTTATGAGCTCCGTCGTTGTCCTGTCTGTGACAAATAGCATGTTATAATATATATCTCTGTCCCGTGGCCGCTGCACTCGGCGCGGCGCGCGGCGGTGAGCTACCACTGAGCTACCACGGTCGATTATCTAGAATGCGATTCGACTTACCACTTGAGTGACTGTTGTCGCTGCGCTGGGCCACGATTGTGTTCAGCGATAAGCGGACTGCTTTATGTGACTCTATTAGTGTAAAAGTTTCATCAAAATCGTCTTTTAAAAGGATTACATCTATCATCATTGTCGGTGATGGCTGATGAAGCTCATCACTATCATCAACCCATCTACTGAACACGGATCTCTTCTCAAAATGGGTTTGAATATGGTTCACTACTCTGGCCAACTGCGGTTTTGGCAGACTTCACACACTTTTAAGAAAATTATGGAGAAACTACTTTCACCGGTAAAACAAGTGATGCAAGCAACTCTGAAAAAATAGAGGTGCGTGCCTGGAATTGAATCTCGGATCTTCCGGACAGGAGGCTGACGTTTTTACCATAACCTATAACCGGAGGACGGTCATAGGCCTTTTTATCTCGGAAAATCAAAGTGATCCCACGGGATTTGTCGAAAAACCTAAATCCACGCGGACGAAGTCGCGGGCATCATCTAGTTACTGATAAATAGAATCATTGACTACAACAAGTTTCCATGCACCGGAGCTGTGCTCGGAACATTTAACTTTTTACTGTATAACATAATTCATTACATTCAAGTAATTTGTGGTCGCGCGGGACCTGTTCTGCTTTTTGTTGCACGTTGGTCTCAACGCGTTGTTACTTGTTACTGCAGCCGCAACTAAAGACACCACTCATTTGGGGCAGTTCGAATTATAGAAGCTTCCAGACCACATTCAGTTTTAATCTGTAACCCTACCGCGGTTGTTTGACAGCTACAATGTCACGATCGCAATCATCTCTGATTGGTTAATGCTTGCTCACTATTGGCTACAATGCATTGTTGCAACAAGAATGGCACAAATTCAGCCAATCAGAACAATTGAGATTGTAATAATGATTGATGCAGGTTTTAGACAATCACCCTGCGGTTCATATCGCGATGTTATATCTTTGCTAGTTTAATCGGATACTCATATTATAAATGCGAAAGTGTGTTTGTTTATTGGTTTGTCCTTCAATTACGTTACAATGGAGCAACGGATCGACGTAATATTTTGCATGGATAGATATAGGTAGTTGAAGACCTGAGCATAACTTTTATGTCGGAAATCCAAGAGTTCCCACCGTCTTTAAAAGCCTAAATCGACAAAGATAAAGTCGTGGACATCAGCTAGCTTGATAGCGGAGGAAATAAAGCGCGGAGTTTTTTAAATAAAAAATCTTTATTCTGAAAGTGTGCCTATTTGTTACCTTTTCACGACCCATCTTCTTAACCAAAATGTGGTAAATGCTAGACAGCTTACACCCCGGAAACGGACAGAGGCAGAAAATCAAAGTTCCCACATGATTTTTATAAACCTTTATGAACCTTTATGCATGGTTAAACTTAATCTAAATTTATAAAAGGAAAAGGTGAATGACTGACTGACTGACTGACTGATCTATCAACGCACAGCTCAAACTACTGGACGGATCGGGCTGAAATTCAGCATGCAGATAGCGATTATGACGTAAGCATCCTAAGAAAGGATTTTTGAAAATTCAACCCCTAAGGGTAAATAGGGTTTTGAAATTTGCGTAGTTCATGCGGGTGCAGTCGCGGGCATAAGTTAGTTTTTGATATATTTACAAAAAAAGAATGGCAAATTCAAGAAATAATTTCTCTTTGTCCAGGATTTCGGTGGGGAGTTTGGACCCCCAGAACCCTCCCCTGGCTACGGCCATGCCTAGTGAACTATGAATCGTAACATGGTAAGGTTAGCTAGGTATGGGTAAGTAAGCGCATAAAATGAAATGTGCTTTTATAGAGGAGCGCGAGCGGTGCGCAACAAATCATGGGATCGTGAAGTCGCGTCCAGCAGATCTCATTGTTCGAGAAATAAATTGGCGAATTACAAAGAAACCACTGAAGTAGATCACCGACGCGCGAACCGAGGAATGCGGCCGAGCCGCAGGGGAGGGGACCGGCGAAGTTCACAGGTAGCATGTGAAAAGTCATATGAAAAGCCTTTTCATATGTAACACTTCCTACCTCACTACCTGTGAAAAATCACGAAGCAAAATATGCCGTTTGAAAATAATTATTACATTTAATCTCGCTTTATTGTTCAATTTCGCGAACGGCCATCAACCCGAGTTAAAGAGCGCGCGAGCGAGAACACCCACAAAGCTGCGCGTTAGAAACAATTTTTTTTTAATTTGGAGAATGACAATCATTATGGATACCATCTGGCTAGTCCAACTGTCTGTCCAACCAGTGGAGTCCGTAGGACACTGCTCAACAGAGCAGTGTCCTACGGACTAAAATCTCATCTATTCTCGCCTCTCGGATATATCTCAGTTCACGGAAAAAGAAAACATCTAGTTAAATTAATGTAGTAAACAATCATAATTTGCTACGTTTCACGGAAACCAAATTTTCGCACTTTACATCAATAAGTGCGAATATTCACTTTCCGTGAAATCCTGAAAAATCAGCGATATCGACCTTGACTATTAGTTAAATTAATGTAGTTTACAGCCGCACTCAGAGTCTCTTAAGGCATTCCTTATCCATACTAATGCCTTAAGTAACGATTCAGCGACTCTGAGTGCGGCAATTAGTAAAAGATTGTAAGTGTGAAAATCAAAAATCACTTTACGTGAAAAATAGCCTGTGAAATCACTGTGAAGTAAAATACCTAATAATTTCATCAAATTAAATAATTTCAAAAAAGCAATAATATGCCCGTTGTGGTTCGAACCAGCGCGAGCGCCACAGAATATATAATAGTACAGCGCGTAATCGGTAATGATGCCCGCCCACTAGTCCACCACACTGATAGAAAAATAAATATCTAATTGCAGCAGTAAAGGCTGGCTTTATTGTTGACCCCCTTTTGAGACCCCCTGTTTTACCGCTTTAGGGATTGAACTTTCTATAATACTTTCTTAGCAGATGTCTACATCATAATAGCTATCGGCTATCGGCATGCGAAACTTCAGCCCGATCCGTCCAGTAGTTTGAGCTGTACGTCGATAGATCTGTCGGTCAGTTAGCTTTTCCTTTCATATAATAATATGTAGATATACTACAGATAACCGACTAGACTAAAGTTATTAGTCGAAGTAAGCCCGACTAGTTTCGAACCTTTTTCAAAGGGCCTCTTTTCTGACTAAAATCCGAAACCGTGAATTTGTAGTACATCATAAAAAAATAAAAAAGTGCAATTTCTCGTATTATAGACTATAATACCCCTCGCATGCAATTCAGACTCGCACTTGATCCGGTGTTTTTGTAGATAAAGAACAGGAAAGGTGCCTTGAGATGCACCAAAATTGTTATACTTAATATGTTATTCTGTGGTTGTTAATAAAAACAATCAATTCAAGTGGAGCGGCAAAATGAAAGCACTTAATGCGATGTCAAAACACGTTTCAACATCCATCTCGCATCCGCCTCGGCGCGCACTCTGCGGCCAGTTATATACTGACTGACAGCGTCTGATTGATAAGCGCGAGTCGCGACCACAACGTGTCTATGCTTCTTCACATCTGTATACTTTCTTTGTCTTCTGTCTATATTGTAAAGACATTTTAATTTCAACTTTTCTAGGACTATTTCGTTATTGGACTTGGCCGCGGCGAAAGTATAGACCACGACAGGTCGAGATGGTAATCGGGGAGGGAACGCCCCGCACACCCGCACAGCCTCTTCGCTAAATCGGTGCGGGCGAGCGCGGGTGACGTGCGTTTGTGCGGGACGTCCCCTCGCCTCGTACCCCGATTGCCATATCGACCTGTCACGTACTATAGCTGAAATTCCACGGACACGTACGAAGCGATTTGCATCCTCGATCTTCCATCCTCTCCACTTTTAATATGGGTACCTTTAAGTCAAGAGTGAATGCTTCTAGGCAAGCGCCCTCCATCTCAGGCTCACTTGCCAGCAAGTCTGACCGTCTGATTGCAGCCAAGGGCTAGTCTATAAATTAAAAAAACCTACTAAATAATCGTATCGAATTCGCAATCGGAATAATAAACTTAAATGTTAATAACCGTAGGGGAGGAGATAACATAAGTCATGTCAACCAAATATTCCCGATATTGCATAAAAAGAGGAATAGATCTGGAGCATTAACATAACAAAGTGACGTGTTTCCAATTAATTTGGTTCGTCTGGAGATGTTATCTCGACGCGTTACTTGGATCATTTATTTGCGCGCGCCACGCCCGGGTAGTTCCCCACTCGACCGAAATATTATTCAGATTATTTTTTTTTGGCGCAGAGCCGTTGATGACTGCACAAGAAGGAGTGTAATGCTTTCAGGGCTCATGTATGATGGTATGGTATGTACATCTGTGAGTTTCTGTATTCCACCATAACTTCTAAACACCTAAACTTTTAGATCGGGTATTGTTAGAATCCTCACATCATCGCAAGGGACATTGGCTACAGTTTTTGAAAGAAAACCGGCCAAGTGCGAGTCAGATTCGTGCACCGAAGGTTCCGTACTACAATCGTATTTTTTCGGCATTTTGCACGATACATCAAAAACTATTAGGCATAAAAATAAATGAAAATCTGTTTTAGAATGTACCTTTCATATGATACCCCAGTTGGTACCTATAGGAGGCAGTGTGTGTCCCATGTTTAGATATTAAGATTTCCTCTCATAATAATATTTCAGAGTACCTACCCTTTGGTGTCTCGAAATAGAATGGTAAAATAATGGTAAAATAGGCGGGACGAGATCGTTTTAAATTGTCTACAGATAAAACAAAAATGTTTGAATGTGTAACAGCCTGTTTGACGGCAGTTTAGGAGATTAGAGCGGCGTCGGAAGTCGAAACATTGAGACAGCTCCGACCGTTACGATTGATTAAAAATTGACCGCATTTAGTGATTTCATTTACAGTTACAGCACAAACGTTATATCAGACATTTCGTACTTACCGTTTAATTCGATCGAGTCGAAACTGTATCATTTGTATGTTATGTAGCATCACAGGATTCCGTACCTCTACAGAAAAAAAGGACCCTTAAATAGTATAGGATTATTTCGTTGTCTGTCTGTCAACACCACGGACGAGAGAAATAAGGTCAAGACCCACCAAGAGAATTAAAACCTTAGGGTACTTCCCGTTGACCTAGAATCATGAAATTTGGCAGTAGCAATATTTCATAGCACAAGCAAAGGGAAAAATCCAAAAACTGTGAATTTGTGGTTATAGGTACAAAAACAAAAATTAAAATTAAATAGTGTTATTTCTTGTACGATGGTACGGAACGGAACGGTAGCGTGCGAGTCCGACCCGTTATTTCGACTCGACTTGTTATTTCGTTTGAATCGAGTCTAAATAATCCAGATAATTGTAAAGTAACCCGGTATTAACATTTTAGCTGCAACACGTATAATCTATATCGTATTAATACGCAATTGGATCGCCATAATAATAAATATAAATAATGTTCGCTAGCCGGTTCTGCTCGTATGTTACGCCTAGGTACTCGACTCGCACCCACCGTCTAGGTAGGTACTTGCTGTTAGTTGCCACATTAACACACTTGCTCTATAAGCCTGGATTATTTATACGCACAAAGACTGCCCCCGCATGGCTTATATACAGTCAAATTAATTAAGTTTGTTATTAAGTTAATGCCAATTTTCTATTTTGAAGTACGATTTTAAGGAAATTTGATTTGGGCAAAGTTCATGGCATGGCAAGGAGTATGAGATTAATTTAAGATTACCCATACCCCTTTCAACGTAGCACGCTTCTATTCTAGGGCTTTTTTTAATTTATTGACCAGCGCTTGGCTGTAATCAGACCTGGTGGCAGGTGATGATGCAGCCTAAGATGGAGCGCGCTTGCCTAGAAGCTGCCTATTCACTCTTATCTTGAAGGTACCCATATTATAATTGGAGGGGAAAACTGATGCTGATGACTGCGTCGTCACTTACCACGTTAGAAAAAAATATCTAAGTCAATCGTAAAATCGTGAGTGAATTCGTCGCATAGAATTCTTATTTTTTCCTTTGTAAATTGTAATCCACAGCAAAAATTAATGAGAAGAAAAATTCTATGACTTTATAAGAACATATCTTAGTAAGAAGAACTATAGTAATATACCTAATAAATATTATATTATATTCAGTTACCTATTTTGCTGTGTAAAGGTTATAAAATATACTTAGTAGGTACCTATAGTACGTGACAGGTTGTAATGGCAATCGGAAGGGAACGCCCCGCACACCCGCACATTCCCCGACTGACCCGGTGCGGGTAAAAGCGGATTACTATCTCGACTGTCGCGGACTATACTTCGAACGGACACACTTATTATTGTTTGTCGGTCTACATTGTACACTATAGTGGAGTAGGTAGAGAGGAGGCTGTCGGGATGATCTCAATTATAGATAACGGCCAAGACACGCCGCAGCACCGACCGCAGCATCATGCTGCATGCAGAGCCCATAGCTAGCAAACAATGCGTCTACTTACCGTATACTTAGGTACTACTTATTATAAACAAAGAGAACTTATAGGTATGTATGTATAAGCTACACTCACTCACTCTTTCTAAATTTAGTTGTTTTACATCAAATAAAACAGACTTTATTTATAAGTCTATGTTTAAAATGCGTGTGGCGTAGACAGGCACATAGTTCGAAAACTGTTAGACGTTGGGGTCCCAAGACTCCCAAGGTGCTAGAATGGCGACCTCGCACCGAAAACGGAGCGATGAAAGACCCCTCGATAGGTGGACAGACGACATCAAACGAGTCGCATGGAGCCGCTGGATTCAGGCGGCGCAAGACTGAAGAGATTGTTAACAAAAAACAATGTCTCAATTAACTTACCTGCATCATTGAACGCAAAAAGCTATTGTGCTCCAAGCATGAAATTAAAAAAAAAACTATTTCTTGATTAACTTATCTTGCCATGCATCATTGAATGCAAAAACATAATCCTCATGAGTACTAAAACACTCGCGGTCTGAGGTAAAAACTAGAAAGTCATCCGTCACTCTGTTGGGTCTAGGTAGGTACAGGTAGGTAGTTGAGAGGTAGTTGAGCGCTAATCGAGCCAGCTTGAGGCACCTAATACGGCAACACCGATCAATGCGCAAGTTCAAAGCCTTTCAATTAACGCGCCACTTCTTATTCACATTTTTTAAACGGTGTTTCAGAGGAAAAAGCTTTATTAGATGTTATAGTACCTACTAGCTAGTTGATCTTTGATTACTTTGGCTCTTAGATTACTTTGGAATTTTCCTTCTCGGTATAACTGTAACAGAGGTAACTAGAGTGAGGGAACTCTCGGTTTGATCCTGAACCGACGATATGTCAAATATTAGGCTGAAGATATGAAATTAAGCGAACATTTGATGAAATTTTAGGCCGCAGTGTTGTGCGCTGAATTGCAACTTATTGCGTCCTGACTCCTGAACTTATAATAAGAGTCGCTATTTATTTATACGTCATCGGAGTGAGAAGGTGTAGTCTGTACCGGTAAGGTACTATTAAGTGTTCAGGCCAACCGCCTAGCCTAGAAACATAGGATTTATAAATCTACTCATCTCTCTAATCTAAATCTGAATAAATATAAAAGGCAAAGGTGACTGACTGACTGACAGCTCAAACTATTGGACGGTATGGGCTGAAATTTGGCATGACGTAGCTATTATGACGTAGGCATCCACTAAGAAAGGATTTTTAAAAATTCAACCCCTAAAGGGAGTAAAACAGGGGTTTGAAATTGGTGTAGTCCACGCGGACGAAGTCGCCAGTATAAGCTAGTTTAAATCATAAATTGAATGTTTAATTTTATTCCATGACTAATCTTACTTTCAGTGGAACATGAGATTAGTCTATCAATCTAAAAACTTTATAATAACTATTATTTTCGTTGTCTAATTATTGCAGAGTTATAATTTCTAGATTAGTGAAATATATTGGATACTTTATTTTTCTTATAACTTATAATACCTATCAAGTTAAGCGGATTATTTTTTGTATTCAGTTTTGCAGCGTGCACTAATTGACTTTGGTTCAGGAAATAAAAACAAAATCTTTGTTGGATTGACAGATGAATGATTGATTTTATCCGAAATCTGTCTGAGATTTACATGTCTGGCGCAGAGCCATTTAAATCTAAATTAATAAAGATTTAAAGACTCAAATAAATTTAAAATTAAAATGTTCTAATTAGGTATACTTAGGTTCTGAGGGACATAATCATTAACTAGAAAATCCGTTGGAGAACCAGATTAGCAAGCTGAAGTGGCAGCGGGCAGGCTATCTCTATTGCAGAACCGATGGGTTGTTGCGGCAGACGTGTGGACTGTGGAGCACGGGTCTCAAAGTCTACCACGCCAGTGTGGATTGGCAGACTTTATGAAGAACTGTCAGGCATGCAGATAGATATCCTTGTGATGTTTTCCTTCACCGTTAAAGCAAGTACATTACTTAAAACGCACATAGGCAACTCCGAAAAGTTAGAGTTGTGTGCTCAGGATCGAACCTGGAGCCCCGAATAGAAGGCGTCGGAACCACTTCGCTAACACCGCTTTTTAAGGTATATTTTTGTCATAATATTCAAGTATGTAATTTAAAAACTAATTCAGTTTTCCTAAAGCTCAATAAATCTGTTTATTGTCCATAAAGCACGGTCGCGCAACGTTGCCCGTACCGTGTATTGAGACGTGTTGTCTGTCCGTCTGTCTGTTCGGATTGATGTCGCTTCGTGCGGCTCAGTAATTGCGTCGGTTCGGCTTCGAGGCTCGAGCTGGAGTCGGATTTACATTTCCTGCGATGCTTGTTTAGTAGATCGTACACTGAGATAAATTCCGTTCAGTTTAACTCTTAAACAGTTTTGTTTATTGTGCGGTGTGCCTCCAGCCTCCACGCCACATCTAGATAATGTTATGATGAAATACTGAATACTTAGATTGACTGTGACACGTGGAAGAGCCGCGAGCCTAGTGGTTTAAGACGTCGCCACTTATTCGGGAGGTTGGAGTTTCGATCCCGGGGACGCACCTGTGACTTCTCGGAGTTGTATGCGTTTTAACTTATATAACTTATGTCACTATCACGGTGAAGGAAAATATCGTATAGAAACCTGCATGCCTGAGAGTTCTCTACAATGTTTTCAAAGGTGAAGTCTGCCAATCCGCACTTGGCCAGCGCGGTGGTGATGGCCAAACGTATCTCATTCTGAGAGGATAGATACCCGTGCTTAGAATAAAACCGGCGATGGGTTGATCATGGTGATGAAAAGAATGGGCTTTGGTGTTCATACCAAGGTAGTGAAAGACAGGACGTGGAAAGCTGCAGCAATATATTCCTTGAAGGACACAACCAAATTCTTTTTAGTAAACAAGTAAAGCATATAGAGCAGGGCACATAGTTCCAAAAACCAAGGAATTCCAATGTGCTAGAATGGCGACCTCGCACCGAAATCGCAGCGGTGGAAGACTTGGACAGAGGACATCAGACGAATCGCACGGAGCCGCTGAATTCAGGCGGCGGCGTAAGACCGTAGTGTGGAAGTCCCTACAAGTGGCCTATGTCAAGCAGTGGACGTCTATATGTAGATAAAGATGATGGTGAAGTAGAGCACATTCTGTACATTGGACTCTCCCAAAAGTCCACATATACGTAGACCTAAGTTGGCTATGTCTATAGACGCACAAGGATCGCAGCGCCCAGCCCCACATTTAAATGAATAGTTTTTTCAAGTGAACTTTTCATCTGTCTAATGCGCTGTATGTAAATGAGATGTTATCGACAGACGTCGTGACTAATGACGCGTACTTCCTCCGCAGAAGGTATTGTGTAGCTAATAGCTGATCGTACTCAACAGCGGTCCGCACGCGTCGAACGCAGCGTATTTATTTTCATAACTGAAAATGATAATATTTTGTCGATTTTGGGGCAGTGGTAAATGCTATGATCTTAAACTCAAACTCTGAGTTTTTCAATTTCATTTTGGTCATTTCAGGGATATAAAGGAGCCTATGTCACTCTCCATCTCCAAAATCTGCCCCCCAATTGTGTAAGAATAACCATTTCATGGCTATCGCAATCGTCAAGAAATTCTGCCATTTGATTGGTTGATTCGCTGTTTACATTTTATCACAGCCAATCAAAGGGCAGAATTCTTGACGATTGCGATAGCCATGAAATGGTTATTCTTACACAATTGGGGGGCAGGTCAATCGGCTACTCCATTAAAACTAAATCTACGAGGGTTCCAAACATGTTCTAGGCTAAAAAAAACCATAAAAAGCTGAGCCTGAATGTTTTACAGAATGGACGAAAGGAATTGACCCACTTGTGGGCGTTATTACATGCCTGGCTACGCATTCTCGCAAATTTTTGATGAAAAAGGTTGTTATGTCTTGAGTCCGTGATTGATGAATGAGCTGAGATCAAACACACAAAAGTTCATTGCAAATCTTTAATCATGCTACATGCAAGTTGAGCGCCAGGAGGGTTTTCGTTGGAGGTGGTGAATCAGGTGCCCTTCCACACCAAGGAAGCTAGCCTCAGACGATCTCAGGGTTGTTCTTACAATTTTATTAGGTCCCGTAGTAGAAGCTTTTTTCAGTACGAGCCGACTCCGTTCGGCGTGTGCGGCTTTTGCGATTACGGTGAGTGCCTAATGTGCGATCACTATAAGTAAGTATTTCATAAGCGAAGCATGAGTTATGTCTGTCTGTAAGTATTTCGAATTCATCATTAAGATCGTATCGACGTCAAAACATTGCAAAAGTATCCACATACGCAATGACATACTGTTTTATGTTTTTAGCGTTTAAAGAAGGCTTTACATAGGTATATATAATATTATGTATGCCAGGTTTTTATTTATTTTTTCGGAGTCATGTGCATTTTAAGCAAGTAAATATCACTTCCTTAAAAACGGTCAAGAAAAATATTCTTAAGAAACCTATGCCTAAGACGTCTCCATTATGTTCTCAAAGGCGTGTGAAATATACCAAGCCGCACTCGGCCAGCGAGACGTGGTGGACTGTGGCCAAACCCTTCATTCTGAGAGGAGACTCATGCTCAGTAGTGAGCCAGTGATGGGTTGATCATAATGATGACGATTACGATATTGTCCTAACCGAATTTCCGCCACAGCAGACAATTTCAGCGGATATCTAACTACGCAACAGATGCCCAAGCTGCTCAAATACACCGGTGCACTCTACATTTCCTCTCTTTTACAGTCGGATGGGACGGCCATACGACACGACCGGAGAGAGATCAGTCGCAGCACCAACAGTGTGCAGTACCCACAACAATCGCAGCGGGGGTCGATTTCGGGCAACACAACTTGTTGCGGCATTGTTTTGACGGCTGGCATCTCTGTTATGTACAACATACGTACTACCTTCACTTAACATTTTAGTTTACACCCTATTTCCCTGAAGTTAGGGTTGATGTTTGAGTACAACAGGTTTCGTGGAAAGATTCCTGGCTTAGGTTCATCAGTCTCGATTAATTATTGCAGCGAGTGCAATGGTCAAGCGCGGACACAAAGAGATCGGCCGGCAGGATAGAGCTGCTATTGAGTAGGTACATTTTTACCCTATTATGTCGATATTATGTAATAGCTGATTAGCCCTTGACTGTCTCCGCGTGGATTCTTTCGTGGGTCTTTAAAAATTCCGTGGAGTTGTAATTTTTCGGGATAAAAAGTAGCCTATGCCGCTCGCTCTTTAAACCCATACAAAAAATCATGCCGACCCGTTGCTCCGTTACGGCGTGATTGGGGGACAAACCAACACCCATTCGCGTTTATAATATCCATAGTGATATGGGTAGTAATTTCTGAAAACAGATCGTTACAAAATTCATTTTACGGTCTTTTTCCATTCTACAGATAAATTATAAAGTTATTAAAAATAGTGAAACTTTTCGATGATCAATATTTCCATCTTATGTTTCAGTATGGCTAGGCGGTTATAGCACTTTGAAAATTGGATTACAAATAAATTATCATCGAATCATATTTTACTTACTTAGGTTAGTTACTCAATGCCCATAAGTATGTATCAATGCTGTAGGTAGATACCGATGATCTAGCGCAGCGATGGATGTTACAACCCAATAGTGTCAAGAGAGGATAAGTAGCCAAATGAGCTCTTTTCTTGACTTGGAGTAACTTAGTCCAATCTGTCGTCTGATATAACATTCAATATCTTGGGTGGTAATGGTTTAGATATAATATTTGGGAGTGGTTGTGCGCAATGCCTGTAGTTGCCTTGTTCCGTGGCTGAGAGTCAGGTTCTGTCGCAGATCAGATTATTGCGAGAGAACCTTTTTAATATTTTAGTTAGGCACTTATAATAATAATTCTGCTTTAGCACTTAGGTACCATCTTTTATGATTGGATTGTAAGTAAATTCTTTATATCTTGAATTATTTCACTGATTCCTTCTTAACCCAAATCAAGTATTTTGATTCCATATATTTTTTGACCTAGAGTTGCAGTTACTTTGTAGAGATTTATAAAAACTTATATTGAAGTTACACTAGCGGCACGCTATGATGGCCGGTTTGACACATTACAATAGTGATGTGGAATGTCAATTTATTCTCGAACAAAAAACAATTAAGTTTTGTTTTTGTACCTGATTAAATAGGTTTAATAAAACAAAAATGTATATGTTTATTTAATTTATTTGAACGAACTGAATATTTGAACGAAAATGAATATACATACTTTATATGCACACAAGAAACATATGAATACAAAAGATACCGAAAAAGGTGCCACAAAAGGCCATAATTAATCAGATTCGTCCATACTACTATTTTCACTGTCGTCACTGCTATCATCACATACATTAATAATTATATGTTCGTTTTCTATAATATTATCTATTTTCACATCTCTTTCATAATCTTCCCTTATTAATTTAACAGTTCTATTCACAACCTTTTCCCAGTCTCCTTTAGTCACATGTTCACAAGCTTCTTCTAATAATTTTAGCATTTTTTTTGTGGTAAATGGGGGTTCTGTATTGTGTCTTGCAGCATATCCCTTAATTTGAGCCCACACCAACTCAATCGCATTATACTCACAATGGTAAGGCGGTAACCGTATAACTCTGTGCCCATGTTCTAATGCTATTTCGTCAATGACGTATCGGATCTTGGTTGGTTTGTTTTCTTTTAAAAGACGTACTAATTCCGCTTTTAACATATTCATGTTTGCATCTACGCCATTTTTACGAAGCCATGCGACGATATCAGCTTTCTTTTGGGATTGGGCAGGTGGCTTGTCAATTTGCATCGAGTGGTATGGGGCGTTGTCCATAATTATAATAGATGGTTCAGGGAGGCTACACAACATTGAGGTAAACCATTCAGTAAACTTTTCTCCATTCATGTCTTCATGATAGTCTCCAGTGGTTTTTGACGCAAAAGCCATGAGAGAACCTTCGACAAACCCGTTGATGGTTCCGGCGTGACAAATTATAAGTCGCGATCCTTTTCCTACAGGAACTTTGGAAGTAGATGCTGCTGTGTCATCGTTCCAAGAACGGCCTACAGTATGGTTAGCATTAAGCCATGTTTCATCCAAGAACACAACATTTTGCCAATTTTTGATTTCTTTCACTTGCCGTAAAAAAGTATACCTTGCCATCGCTATATCAAATCTTTCCATCAATATTTTGCGTTTGTTACATTTTTTGTATCGAAATCCAATGGTCTTCAAAATCTTCGTTAAAGAACTTTCCCCACCGAAGAATAATCCAGCTTCCTTCAGTGAATGCACCAACTTTTTTCTTGTTGGATACTCCTTCTGTAAATAGTAGCCGTAAACATGTCTTCGGATAGCATCGGCATCAAAGCTATCGATGCCTACGACTGGTTTTGCTCGTTTTCTCTTTTTTGGTGTGTGAAGTTTATTTTCTTCTGTGCCAGTCTCGCCATATTTTTTTTTAGTTATCCGTCTAACAGTTCGTTGTCCAATATTAAGCGCATCAGCTACGCGTTCAACCACTGACGTTATAGGTAAAATTGGCCCTCCATTTTGAGCTTCACGATCGAAATAGTTACGAAGGCGTATTAGGAACTCACGTGTCTGACTATTTAGAACAGTTCTCTGCGTACGTTCGGTCATATCGACGAAATCCACAACAAAGGGCTTGAACAGAGTCCAAATTAACGAGCAAGGGTCAACAGTAATGCAGTATCAATATTTGAAATCCAAAGCCAGGTCAAAACTATATCACAATCGCATTGCACTGACAGTTTATACTTTTCGAAGCAACGTCAATTCGAAACTGCTTTGTTTTGCATTGAGCATTGACGCGAGTTTGCCGGAGGTAGTAGTTGTGCTAGCCAGCGATCCTATGTGACGATCGTATTAGATTCCATTTTTAAAAATTTATTGATATTTTTTTGCGATTTCAGAGGTTTGTCCACATAGTGAAAATTGTTCATATTCACAAGTACATTCACCCCTTAAATGGTGCAAACTGATTTTTCTACACTTGTATACATTTAAGAAATCAATTTAATAAATAAATTTTGAGTCCTAAACCTAAAACTACATTCGATAAAATTTATGAATCTCTGCACATCACTATCGTCAATAAAGTAATACAATTATTTCCTTCAAAGTCGTTATCAATTAATACGGAACTTCATGAGCGGACAAACGTCAAACCGGCCATCATAGCGTGCCGCTAGTTTAGACATTATAAAACGAACTCAGCATTTGAAAAAAGTTTTGTTTTGACAAAACTTTTTTTTTTAGAGAACTTATTATATACATAATATTTTTATAAATAGAGGAACTTACAAGTCTTTGCAATAAGAAGGTTTTTAGACATACTTAACTATTTCGTATGTAAAAAATGTTACGTTTGCATAGGTATTTTACGCCGGTGAAAGTATTAGATATAAAAACACTAATGCCAGCCATCAGCGGCAGACAGGCGTGAGTTAATAAGCCAAAGTTAGCCAAGCCTGCACCAATCAGACAAACGGCAAGTAGAGCGGCTGTCAAAATGTTGTTACAGCTCTCGCGGTTGTGGAGACGAGAGCTCACGACCAAACACACGTTACATACTGCCCTATTAGTGTAGTGGCATTCATCAGCGAATCGTGAAGTCGGGCAATAAGGTTTTTGTGTTTTCCTGGCATAAAATTAGCAGCAGCCAGTAGGGCGATTGTCTTAAACCTGCATCAATCATTATTACAATCTCAATTGTTGTGATTGGCTGAATATGTGCTATTCTTGTTGCAACAATGCATTGTAGCCAATAGTGAGTTTTTTAAAGAATATTATATTGCCCCTCCAACTAAGCATAAAGCTTGTGCCAGGAGTGGGTGCGACAATAGCGCAATGCGTGGGGTTTGAATGGCCGACCTCTCGGATTTCAGTCCACCCCGCCTTAACCGTTGAGCTATTGAGTATTGATGTTATAGTTAGGTACGTCTTTAGTTGACACTTTTTCCGCTAGAAAATGACATCTGCTTTTTGTGTTTTGAAAAGAGCAACTGCCGAGTTTCTTGCCTATTCTCAGTAGACTTTGCTTTTCGAACCGGAGGCGGAGGTAGAATCCATAATACAAGAAACATAGCATAAGTAATACAAGATGTGCTACATCCATCCCTACATCTCTCTAAGCTAAGTACTAAGTATAAAACAATTACTTAGCTTTGTCGTCATCGCTTCCTGCTGTCTGTCCGTCTGTTCGCTTAGATCGTTTAAACTACGCAACGGATTTTAACGCGGTTGTCGCCAATAGATGGAGTGATTCAAGAGGAACGTTTATACGTAACTAGGTCTATAAAAGGAAAAGCTGACTGACTGACTGATCTATCAACGCACAGCTCAAACCACTGGACGGATCGGCCTGAAATTTGGTATGCAGATAGCTATTAGGACGTAGACATCCGCTAAAAAAGGATTTTTGAAATGCAACCCCTAAGGGAGTAAAACAGGGGTTTGTAATTTGTGTAATCCATGCGGACGAACTCGCGGAAATAAGCTAGTATGAAACAAATTTAAATTGACACAGCCGGAAATTAAACCCAGGTCTTCCACTTAAAAGCTTCATCCCTGCGCCAGGGAGTACAGGGAGGTGGTCTAAAGTGGACTGTATGACGCAAGTTCCCAGCGCGCTGACTCGGTGTGCGCAAGTCATGCGCGCTAATGGCCCTACCCGCCGCGCGCCCGGCCCGGCCAGCTGCCGGCCCGGCCAGCTGCCGGCCCGGCCAGCTGCCGGCCCGGCCAGCCCGGCCCGGACCGGAAACGGTTTGTTACAAGCATTCCTATCACTCATTCGGACTGTATTAGCCGCAAAAAACGTAATCATCTTAAGACATTCATTGAAAGAACCGCGGAAGGACCATGAAGACCACTATAGGGTTTGAAGCTTATTGGTTATTATCAGAATGTTCGTAAATTCAAATCCTACAAGCAGAACCACTGTGTTCTATTTCTATCACTAGATTTCTCCTCAGTTGGAGTACCCTCTAAGAAGACAGATGTTAGACCTTAGATCACATCGATACAGAAACGTATTTAGCAGTAACATTCCTATGTTCAGGGTCAGGATTCCCTTAAAGATTTTTATAAAAAATTTCATTTTTATTATTTGTTGTTAATTTCAACTTTCTACCTATTACCATACGGTTCACGAGATACAGCCCGCTGACAGACAGACGGACAGGCGGACGGACGGATGGGGCTCGTTGGCACTCTTCGGGTACGGAACCATGAAAAAGGAACTACACGTTTTCACGCTATCGTGTAATCACAAGGAACCTGAGCGCGGACATGAGGGCAACAGAAACCTTAAACTAACAACCGCTAGCCCTCGTCGCTAACTGACCCCAAAGTTTCATTTAAGGAGAGAAGCTACCCAATGACTTTAACCTTTGAATGACTAAGTTTTTGTGTTTACGACATTTCCTCTAATCGTTAAGCTTCAAATTAATTAACGCTACTCAGTTGTACAGATAAGCTTGCTGCCTGCCTAGGACCGTAAAAATTATTCGTCTGATTTTATTTTAAAAACTAGCTTATGCTCGTGACTTTGTCCGCGTGGACTACATACATTTTAAACCCCTATTTTACCCCCTTAGGGGTTGGAAACTACTGGACGGATCGGGTTGAAATTTGGCATGCAGATAGCTATTATGACGTACGACATCCGCTTAGAAAGGATTTTTGAAAATTCAAAATAGGGGTTCGAAATTTGTGTAGTCCACGCGGACGAAATCGTGGGAATAAGCTTGTTTTTATAAAAAACCGATACGAATGATTTTGGAACAGGTACAATAATGGCCCAAGTTACCACGTGCCCACACACACCTCACGTGTGTCGTGTAAGCGTGTGCTGTGATCACGTCGTATGGAGTACCTCTACGAGTCTACACCATACACACTCCATAGAACCTAAATCAATACCCCTCGCCTCACGAGGAGACCAACAAATTAAAACAACAGGCTCACGTTACAATTTATTACGATTGTTCTTAGGTCATTACCGACTGCCCCGTGATGGAGGAACGCGCACCCACGTCGCAGCCTAGCGAGCCCTACAGTTCACAAACCAAACGCTGCGCAACAAACCTAAAATAATAACTACGGGTAAACACTATCAGGTCAGAAGTTGAGGTCCCGAGGTGCTAGGATTCAGGCAATGCAAGACTATGGCGTGTGGAAGTCTCCTCAAAAGACCTATGTCCAGCGGTGGACGACTCATCATCATTATCATGTTCAACCCATCGCCGCCGCGGTCCACGCTGTCCAAGTGCGGATTGGTAGCCTTCACGCACTTTTAAGAACTTTTTTCTAAGACATGCAAAGATCGTGAGCAAACCTGCATGCCTGACAGTTCTCCATCAAGGTGTGTGAAGTCTGCGAAATCCGCTTCTGCGCCACCGTGGCTAACCATGGCCTAGAGACACGCCCTCAGTAAGTAGTGGTCTGCCGATGGGTTGATCAGATGATGATTGAGCCGGGAATTGAACCACTTATAAGACCCAGCGCTCACCACTGCGCCAGGGAGGTCGTCAGGCTGTCTGCCTGCAGCTCAAAGGTGCCTCATGAGGATTTGAATGACACAGCGGCGGTCATAGTTAGATTCGCGACAGTATGACTGTATGGTAGTGCAACTGTGGCGACGCATAGGAGCATATTACCGCCCGGCGCGCGACACACACTTGCACACAATGCAGTATCAAGTGCGCGATTACCATAATACAAGGAACACTGCCATTTGTAGGCATTTTACGAAATCCAGGCTCATCGCATTTGTTGTTTATTAATTGTTTATACCTAATAGATGTGTAAGTTGAGCTTTTCCGTTATATCTCTTAAAATTCTAATCACATTTCGATAGTCTTAACATTCAATTATATTGTAGATCGCTGCAGTCAGTTCATTCAACTAGTTGACCTACAAATCCAACATGGCGGATCCAACTGCGTATTTCGATAATCCAAATTAACGAATTTATCGTCGCAAATCTCAGTGATTTAAGAGTGCACTGCAGTCAAATCAAGGGGTATTATCAAGCATTGCAAGTATTTGAACCATGCACAGATTTAAGAGTGCACTGCAGTCAAATCAAGGGGTATTATCAAGCATTGCAAGTATTTGAACCATGCACAGATTTAAGAGTGCACTGCAGTCAAATCAAGGGGTATTATCAAGCATTGCAAGTATTTGAACCATGCACAGATTTAAGAGTGCACTGCAGTCAAATCAAGGGGTATTATCAAGCATTGCAAGTATTTGAACCATGCACAGATTTAAGAGTGCACTGCAGTCAAATCAAGGGGTATTATCAAGCATTGCAAGTATTTGAACCATGCACAGATTTAAGAGTGCACTGCAGTCAAATCAAGGGGTATTATCAAGCATTGCAAGTATTTGAACCATGCACAGATTTAAGAGTGCACTGCAGTCAAATCAAGGGGTATTATCAAGCATTGCAAGTATTTGAACCATGCACAGATTTAAGAGTGCACTGCAGTCAAATCAAGGGGTATTATCAAGCATTGCAAGTATTTGAACCATGCACAGATTTAAGAGTGCACTGCAGTCAAATCAAGGGGTATTATCAAGCATTGCAAGTATTTGAACCATGCACAGATTTAAGAGTGCACTGCAGTCAAATCAAGGGGTATTATCAAGCATTGCAAGTATTTGAACCATGCACAGATTTAAGAGTGCACTGCAGTCAAATCAAGGGGTATTATCAAGCATTGCAAGCATTTGAACCATGCACAGATTTAAACTTGTAAGATATCCACTATTGCGAAGTTTGTGTACTCATCTGCGATTTAACGGATTCGTTTAAAAAATACGAATCGACTGTATTTTTATGGCGAAGAATTACGGATACGAACTGAATACGGATGAGTGCACAAATGCCTTAAGAGTATCTGTGTATCTGAGTATCTGAGCTAGCAACTTATGTTTATTAACAGTACATTAAACTGGTACACAATATAATTTATAACAGCATCTTACAATAATAATGGGCGGTCAGTTCCCGCACTTTCTATTTGTCGTAGATTGCAGTAATTACTGCAGGCGCACTCCAATTCATGATGGATCAAGCTTACCCACCAATTAAGTTATTAGATGAAAGGCCAGCGTCTGTTCCACTTTGCTCCTGTGAAAATTGCTCCTATGAAATTTTTGTTGTAGAGGGGCCATTTTAGAACAGATATTCTTCTTATTTTACAAGTTTTTTTCAGCAGTTGTAAGCAGTGCTCACGCTTGGGTATCAGTGTTAGAGATCTCTTATAGAGATGAGTGCTACCCGGTGTCCACTTTTTTTTCTTAAAATTTTTGGTAAGAAAGTAAGTACAAATGAAAAAATTTTTTTTAAAAAAAAGTTGCACTGTGTAACAAGCAGGTAGGGTAGAGGGGACCACGGTTCAATCCTGGGCACGCATCTCTAATTTTTTGCAGTTAAAAGCGTTTTAACGGTGAAGGAAAACATCGTGAGGAAACCTGCATGCCTGAGAATTATCCATAATGTTCTTAAAGGTGTGAGAAGTCTGCCAATCCGCACTTGACCAGACAGCGTGGTAGACTACGGCCAATCCCTTCTCATTCTAAGAGAAGTTGAGTAGGTAGTGATGAAGATGATGACTATTATAAAGTTTAAGATTCTGCAATCACAACTGCTGGCAAGTGATGATGCAGCCTAAGATGGAGCACGCTTGCCTAGAAAATGCCTATTGACTCCTAACTTGGAGAAAACTGAGGCGGGTAGGGCGTTCCATATCCTAGCGGCTCGAATGAGAAATGAGGAGGCAAGTCGTGTCCGTGGAGTTGATGGAGAAGAGCAAAGTAGAGTAGACCACATATACGGACGGTAGCGTGGCGTGTAGCCTGGCACCTGCCAATTAGAGCGGTCGGTGACGCGCGTGATTTGTGGCCCCCAGTGCCCCTAAGGCCTAGCTCCATTATGATATACGGGCTCGCATTTTTGTGAGACCTCAGAGTCTCAGGGCGGAGTCTGATTTATATTCGTCTTTGTCAAGTTTATGTAGATCGGCGTAATGGTTGATAGTGAACGTTTATATAACAGTTAGTTTGATGGATTGACGTGAACTAGCGGCCGAGTGTCGAATCGGTGCTTGAGAAGTGCTTTTTCACATCATAAAGTGTCTGTACGAAAGAAATGTGATGATGAAATGAAATTAATCTATTTTGATTGCAAATTTGAAGTACTTATACTTAACTAGCTTATGCTCGCGACTGCGTTTGCGTGGACTACGCAAATTTTAAACCCCTATTTCACCCCCTTAGGAGTTGTATAATTTCAAAAATCCTTCCTTAGCGGATGCGATGGATTACGTCATAATAGCTATCTGCATGCCCAGCCCGATCCGTCCAGTAGTTTGAGCTGTGCGTTGATAGATCAGTCAGTCAGTCAGTCAGTCAGTCAGTCACCTTTTCCTTTAATATATTTAGATTTAAAACTAATTTGATTCATGTCCGCCATTTTTAGGGTCAGAATGCGCGTTTACCTTTAGTTTCACGAATTTTCTATTTATGGGGGTAGACTCCCCCGCCATCATTGTAGGCACATATAGCAGCTAAAACTACCTATATACCTACCTACAGCAGGCTGAGAGCCCAGCAACCGGAGATTTCAAGTCGTACACAGTAGATGAAAGCAATATGCACCAATTTGTACCACAAATGGTACAGAATGCAGCGCACAGAGGTAGCGGGATGCGGAGTACCACATAATGACTAAATTGCACCTGAATGTTCGCCCAGAGTGTACGTATGACCACAGACAATTACCTCACACCCGTATTGACTTTGCCAGAAAGCTCATAATTGCAACAACATGTTGAATTTGATACTAGAGAGAGATAACGCTGTAACTTGCAAACCCCAAACTTCCCTTAGGTCTATTTTCTCTTTGTCTGCTGAAAAATAGTTTTAAGAACAAGTAGGTATCTAAGCATTTTAAAAGTTTTGGTTTGAGTTAGTACACTAGAGTGACTACAGTGACACTATTTTAAAATCTAAAGACATTAAGCAAGATTTAGATCTATCACTTACCATATCTTACATGAGGAAGTGTGTTTGTTTGTACATTTAATGGTATTATAGTTTGCCCTTCAATGACGCCGCAAACGAGTAAACGGATCCAAATGATCTTTTTCATGAATATAGTTAAAGTCTAGGAGACTGGCATAGGCTTCTTTTTGTCCCAGAAAATAAAAAGTTCCCGCGGTGTTTTTAAAAACCCAAATCCATGCGCACGAAGTCGCGGGTATCAGCTAGTAATGAACATACAAAATTCAATTTTACGGAAGCTATATCAATCTAAACTAGATATAATATTATAGTACTAACCGTGGAATCAGCATAATGCTGATATTTATGCGAGAGCATGACTCATGGCATGATAATATTTATTTATTGGGATAAATAAATATTAGTGTACCAAAACCAAAATGGTCTACGGTTAGTGCCAATATTGGTTTGCCTGTGTGAGCACTAACAGTTGTATACAGGGATACAATTCTTTATATTTATCTGAAGACATATTATTTAAAAAAAAGTGCCACAAAAATAGCCAAAAATATTGCAGTTACAGCTTTTATTACTTCCACAGTCGTATGTGGAAGCTTCAAGCATATTATTTTCTTTGATATGAGTTTGGAGGACTATGACATGTTTTGTGCCTTATTACTGTTGGTATAAGGTTGAATATCTATTGAAACATTGCAGCATGTGGTAGATGGCTTGCGGTGGTGGCGATTAGTGTACCAATGGAGCCGCGGGCTGGAGCCAGTTATAATTTCATTTGATGTCTATTATTCCTATGAGTTATATTGCACGCTATACGCTTTAGCTATTAAGTATTGAATACCAGTCTTTCTGAAATAAAAGAGGCAAAAAAATATATAAATCTATTAGGTATAAACCTTTAATCTTATTTTTTTTGAGTCGTACATACCTAGTTAAATAGCACCTCAGCCCCATTTTACTCTAACTTTAACTAAACAAATTTTAATTAAAAAAGTAAATCTAAAACTAAACAAACGCGTGATAATCATTATAAAAAGTTCAATAACTTTCCGTATCTCTCACAAATTCACTTAAAATATTATACTCAAAATAAATTAAAGTAAAAACTTTTTTAAAATATTTTTTATTGAACTTTCTACTATTTCTACTACTTACAATTTGGTGTGTAAATATGGTTGTCTACACAAAAAATAAAATGTTATTAATAACGTATTTTTGACATATCGGAATTTATATCCAACGTATTTTTCATTTAAAATTCTATACTTGTGAATGCCTATAAAAGGCATGTTATAAATCGTATAAAAGATTAAAATTGCAAAATCTATTAAAATATATGGCATATGTAATTGCTGAGTAAAGGCGAACTACTCACTAATTCAAAGACTAACGTTGCCAACTAAATGTTGAACTGAGGTCGGCACTCGGTAACCGTGAAACCGTGTCATACGTCTTGTTCTCATTCCTAGCTTGATCAGTTGATTCATAGTTCTGATAAATTGGTGACAGATCTGGGAACATTTCGAGTTATGGCAAAAAATACGATGATTCAGATTTGAGACTCAAACTAAACGGCAACGGGGTGAATTTATTGGAGTCGGGCATGCCATATGCAACCCATGAGGGTTTTCCTTCTTCAGAAAAAGAAGGTACGTGTTTCAGGATTTTTTGAAATTTCGCCCTTCACGGATTAAATAAAATTTGATCGAGCGAAGCCGGGTAAGTCAGCTAGTACAATATAATAATAATATGTTTTTGATCAAATCAGAAATGAGGAGATCCGTAGGAGAACTAGAGTAACCGACATAGCTCAACGGGTTGCGAAGCTGAAGTGGCAATGGGCAGGGCACATAGTTCGTACAACCGATAGAGTTGGGGTCCCAAGGTGCTGGAATGGCGACCTCGCACCGGAAGACGCAGCGTTGGAAGACCCCCCACTAGGTGGACGGACGACATCAGACGAGTCGCAGGGAGCCGCTGGATCCAGGCGGCGCCAGACCGTGGCGTGTGGAAGTCCCTACAAGAGACCTATGTCCAGCAGTGGACGTCTATTGGTTGATGATGATGATGATGTTTCTTTAATCTGAAAACTAATACCTACCTACCAACGATTTACCTCGGAACATGAAGCCGTCCTATTAGACTAATTATATCGACTAACTTTAGCACTAGCGACTTAGCGCTGGTCAGTAAAGACTAAAGTGACACTTTATAGCACACATAAGCGCATAAACACACTTCGCGAACAACAGCGCACCTGCGTTTTGTTAGCGAAATAAGTGAAGTGAAACTTACAGAGATATGGACATCGTTTGAGGGAAACATTGCGCGTAAATTGCGTCCTAGAGGTGCCAAGTAATTCTGTGTTTAATGCTGTAGGTGCTCAGCGTGAGATATTGTCATTGCTTATACAACTAACTGGTAAAGTAGCTAAGTTGTGTTGCTTGTTGGCTAATTTTCACCTTCGACAGTAACTAAATGGTTCATAGGTAATATACGTAACAGGTACCTACATATCGTTGCAGCAAAAGCACTTGAGATTTTAGATTTGTGTGGTGTAATGGTTAGGTTAGGATAGCGTCTAAAATGTCATCAATTCAGCCAATCACAACAATTGAGATTGTAGCAATGATTGATGCAGCTTTTTCGTAATTGGGCAGTAGGTCGATTTCGTAAAACCTGCATTGACAATCATTATTACAATCTGAATTGTTGTGATTGGCTGAATTTGTGCGATTCTTGTTGCAACAATGCATTGTAGCCAATAGTGAGTGTGTGTCAACCAATCAGAGGTGATTGCGATCGTGATATTGTAGCTGTCATTCTCCCGCAGATATTTGTAATAATAATGACGCTTTTAGACACCTTATCTAGAGCGCGTTTAGACTGATCCCCGATGTTTAGGACGCGGCAGTGGCGCGGTAAACAACGCGATAGCCTCACGAGCCAGATCGTGGCTGGATCAAGGCACGAACTTTACTGCTAATATCTAGCAATTAATGCCCGCACGGCCGCGCCCGGCGCAGCTCGGCGGATCGTGCTCCATGCCGAATGTTATTGCATCGAATTGCTTGTAGGGTTCACATCCTTGGCGAAGCGAGTTCGAAGCGCTTGTAGCCCCATGGAACGATTTCAAATCAAGAGTACCCACGGGATTTTTACCGGACGTAGTCGCGGGCATCAGCTATTACCTAAAACAATATAGAAGAGAAAGAAAATCGCTTTATTTTAAGCGGCTTAAGGAGAGCTCACTGGCGGAGGTGCAAGAGTGGCAAAAGGCGTTTGACGAAGGCTTACCTGAATCAATCACTCATGCAATGCAATGCCTCAGGCAATCCTCAAGACAGATTTGTCTTTTTTGGCACATTATAGTAAATTAGGCATAGGTAGTAATCAATACTAATATTATAAATGCGAAAGTATGTCTGTCTGCTAGCTTTTCACGGCTCAACCGTTCAACCGATTTTGACGAAATAAGTAAGATTACCTATTTTTAACCGACTTCAAAAAAAGGAGGAGGTTCTCAATTCGTCGGAATCTTCTTTTTATTTTTTATGTATGTTACCGGATTACTCGAAGACGCCTGAACCGATTTTGAAAATTCTTTTTTTGTTTGAAAGGGTATACTTCAAAGTTGGTCCCATTTAAACTTGGTGAAGATCTGATGAACATCTTCGAAGATAGATAATGAAACACCTCAACGGATAAGAGTAAATTGCTCGCGATCAGTGTAATAGCTTAGTAAACAGTAGATTTTTAACCAGGCATAGCATATTTTAATACCATGGGGCCACTAAAAATTGTGAAATAAAATAATTTTTACTAAAAAAATAAAATCCGACTTCGATACACAAACACTAAAAATTGAAAAATAATTTAATTTATTACCGAATATATGTATTATGTATACAAGAGTTAATATAGTTCCATAATAATATTTTGGGGTCGGTGCCAATGAGGTGCCATTGTGGAGTCTCATAAAAATATGAAGTCTAGACGATTCGCGCAGCTAAAGCTAATTGGCACCCGCACCAAAAAGTATTATTATGGAACTATATTAACTCTTGTATACATAATTTATTCGGTAATAAATTAAATTATTTTTCAATTTTTAGTGTTTGTGTATCGATGTCGGTCTTTATTTTTTTGTAATAGTCAACAATATTATTGAGTAATTATTTTCATAGTATCGCTTGGCTTGTGTTCGCTGGGATTTATTATAGTGGTACAGTTATCTCGATTGCTCTCTCGCGCTTCTCGGATGATATTATTTATTATGTTTGACACTCGATTAATTGTGGAATGGGGAAGCGCAGATCTAATGAATACAAACGAGATGGTGGAAGTGTTCATTTCGGTACATTCACGAATTCCTTTATGTATTACTGGATGATGCCCACGATTTCCACGTGGATATAGGTTTTTTTATAATCCCGCGGGCACTGTTTGATTTTCAGGGATAAAACGGGCTTCGATCTCGGGCGCACCACTAACTTTTTGGAGTTATGTGCGTTTCACTCGCTTTAACGATGAAGGAAAACATCGTGAGGAAACCTGCATGCCTGAGAGTTCTCCATAATGTTCTCAAAGGTATGTCTGCCAATCCGCACTTGGCTAGGATGGTGGACTATGGCCAAACCCTTCTCATATTGAGAGGAGACCCGTGCTCTATAGTGAGTCGGCAATGGGTTGATCACGATGATGATGATGATGCTCGTTTACGTATTATGATTTAATAGATAACAGATGGGTGAAGGTGGACCTTATAGCATATACCTACCTGCTGCAGCGTGACGTGATGGCGTGAGGGCACCCCGCGGCACGATACATGGTAAAACAATGCCGTTATTCAATTAGTGTGTGCCTCGTACTCTTCCTACAGGGAGGTACGATGACAAATTACCTTTGTTAGACCCCCGTGCAGGCGCGGTGGTCCAAGAATGTGGTCCACTGCTGTAGACATGGTCACTGGCCACATGTCTTGATTGTTTACACGAAACCTGTGACGAAACTCTTTTTTTTAAATTTTTATTTAAAAGAATATTAGCCATGTTAAATGACAAATATTCCCCTTTCCTCTCCAACTAAGCGTCAAGCTTGTGCTAGAAGTAGGTACGACAATAGTGCAACGGGCGGGGTTTGAACCGTCGTTGTAGGGTTTTCAGTCCACTCCTTTACCCGTTGAGCTATTGAGGCTATAGTATAGGCTAAATTAGTAGGATGGATGTTACATGTATATCCCACTTAAACATTGTGGTTTATATTCTGAATAAATCATTCATCTACTGTTTTATGCCAAATTATTATCCAGTTCGCTAAGAACTCGTTACAACAATAATAGAGATAGGTTCTCATGCACTTTATCGACATATCATCTGCTATAACAGACGCGGTCCGCCCGGACGTGCAGCGCTAACGTATCGTGGGCGATATTCTTTAGTGCTGCAAGTAATTGCATCATTTCAAATGATAAAGTTAATGTTTAAGCTGATCGCATATCTAACCGTACCGAAAATACCGTAACTCTGTACTATACTATACTCCGCCCAATTCAATCAGGTGAAGTGCTGATTTTTTTTTTCAGTAATGGAGTTCTACGCTATAGAGAATACCTACTGGCAAAATTGCATGTTTCCAGACTCGGTAGTCTGAGCAGTACATTGATATATCAATCAGTCAGTCTACTGTCTAACCTTTCATAATATGACTATTATAGATTACGCGCCTTCTAGTATGTGATGGCAGGTGGATAAAAAGATAACTACCTCATCTACGAATTCAAATTTCTACGGCGAACGGCTGCTTTGCTAAACGGCACGTTTCCTAAAATTCTCAGTAAGGAAATTCGTAAAACGACAAGCTTTCCGCATTAGTAATGCATTCTTAACAAAATATATCGTTCAAAGTATTAGCAAGCTGAAGTGGCAGTTGGTATTGTATGTCTCTTGCAGAACCAATAGAGCAGACGCGTTCGTGAGACATGTGGGTGTGAGTGTGTGTGGGTGTGAGGCCACGCTCGAAGGCTGGTCGTGCGGCGCGTGCGGTGCGGCGGGGCGGCGGTGTGCGACGAGCTTTACAAGTATCTGTAATGAGGCGGACAAGGTTTACGAGGTGCCAGCGTTTCCTGTAATCCTAGTTGCCTGACGCCATGAAAAAATCCCGTCAGACGCACTAAATATTTATGAGTGTTTGTATTTTTCCTCGTTGGAGCCATTAATCTACTTGCTGGTAACGCTGGTATGTGGCAGGAAACGCCTTGGGATTATGTTAGTATAATGTTAACTACGCATACTTGAAGGAATATGATTAGATATCTAGAATTCTGTTGCAATTCTATAGTTAAAAAATCAAAATGATCAAAAAAAAAATCTCGGCTGATATAGTAAAAAAATCTTGTAAGAAAAAGCATGTCATTGGCCAGCGTGGTGGACTATGGCCAGACCCTTTTCATTTTGAGAGGAGACTCGTGCTAAGTAGTGAGTTGGTAATGGGTTGATGATGATGATATAATTTTTAGTAATTTTGTGTGACAATAATGCAGATTTTATCCATTTATATCTATCTTGACACATCAAAAATGTTTTAAATAAGAAAACTGGACAAAATAAGAAAACTAAACAAATGTTAGAGTACGTAAAACCACTAGTGTTTTAATGATACGTGTATGTATGGTTCAAGTCAATACACTTAATTATCGGTTACTTGAGAACGCAGTAGAGCAGTAAAGCATTCCCGAAGCTCGGATACATACAATTATGCATTTAACTGCCTCCTTGTAAGATACCTCAAATCGTGATAAAAACACATAAACATTGTTGCGCTGAAACTATGTATTTCCTTTTAGCCTTCAATCATGGATTCCAAAATACACTGCGAAATTATATATTTTTTATTTAACGACAAAATAGCGCTTGAAGCTCGATAACTAAGAGACTCGTACCAAGTACATATAATAACTGAAGAGTAAATTGGTCTTCGAACAGCGCGTGTTGATATAATAATATTGTGCACCCCAGGCGTGGTGGCTAACTATGGGCCTTCAATCTTAATCCTTACAAGAAAGCTCAGGAGTCACTCAGCTCAGAGAGCGATGGAGAGAGCTACGGAGTTTCTCTACGTGATCAAATCAGAAATGAGGAGATCTGCTGGACGACGACGACGGCGCGGCGGCGCGAGACCGTGGCGTGTGCAAGTCCCAACAAGAGACCAGCAGTAGATGTCTATCGGTTGATGATGATGACTGATCATCATGAAGGAATGCTAAATGACTCGGAGCTTTCTTATGAGGTCCATACTGTCAAACCCAGAACCTATGTATAATCACCGAAGCTCTAAGCAAATAAGTAAGTACCGATAGTATTTTTGTGACAGATTTTGTGTAAATTCTCTTTTACACAAAATCTCTCTCTTTCTCCTGTGTTAATTTATTGAGCAGTTTAGGAGGGGTAAACGCTGAAGTGAAGCGATAACGTCCTAAGACTTTCCGCCGTTGCACAAAACGCACTTTATCTCTAAGCACCGAGATAACATTTGAATACAATGTTATTGGCGTCTGCAGCATAAATGGTATAAATAATTCATAACCGATATCCGAGCAGATTCCCCCGTGCCCGGCCGCGCTCGGAGCCGATGTTTTATTAATAAGTATAATATGACAGTGCGGTACCCGGCGTTCCTCGCTGCCTCTCGCTGCCTCTCGCTGCCTCCCGCTGCCTCCCGCCGCAGTCCGCGTCGCCGCGCCGCGCAAAGCAAATACTGATCGCTTGTTAGATTGTGTTTTGCCGACTTTTGGACGGTTCGAGCGCAGCTGTACACGCTGGAGCGGGCATTCTTAAGTGCCACGAAATTACGAGCAAAACACGTTGTACATTGGACGCGTAGCTATGGGCTATGGCATATCAAGCGCAACGCTCAGAGTGCGTCCGAAATCTGAAATTAATCGTTAGGAGGTGGACTCGGTTTTTTTTTAAATTCAGATACAAGTTAGCTCTTGATTGCAATCTCACCTGGTGGTAAGTGATGATGCCATCTAAAATAGAAGCGGGCTAACCTGCAAGGGGTATGGCAGTTTTTATTAAACCCACACCCCTTTGGTTTCTACACGGCATCGTATCGGAACGCTAAACCGCTTAGCGGCACGGCTTTGTCAGTATGGTAGTAGTAAGTATAACTAGCCACGGCCGAAGCCTCCCACCAGACCAGGCCAGAAATTTAGAAATGATTAGATTCCAAACCCCTGGCGGGAATAGAACCCAGGATCGGATTGTCCGTCAATCACGCTGCAACGGAACAACAAATCGACGCAATTTTTTGCATGGATATAGATAAGGATCTGATGGAGGATGACATAGGCTTCTTTTTATCCCGGAAAGTGAAAGAGTTCCCACGGGATTTTTAAAACCTAAATCCACGCGGACGAAGTTGAGGATATCATCTATTTGGATAGCTTACATCCCGTACCTATATCGATATAGGTAGGCTACTTGTAGGCTACTTTTTATCCTGGAAAATCGATAAGTCCCTTAGGATTTTCGAAAAACTTAAATCCACTCGGATAAAGTCGCGGCCCGTAGCAGGTATCTAGTAGGTACATAAATCAAATAATAAGTACTTAAAATGTAATAAAATGTGTACCACAGTATGTCCGTACAAACTCATTTCTACTTATTCTGTTTTATATTATGTTCAATTCAATATGAATGCAGAAACGATTTCAACGAGTTTCTCTGAACAGCATCCGCGGTACACACGAGACGGTAGATCCCACAGATCGAGATAGCTGATAAGATTGCATCTGTTTTGATTGATTGACTGACGGATAGACACAAATAGGAAAAAATTATAACCGGCAATTCAAAAGTCAAGTCACTATGTTGTAAGTTCTACTTTATGTTATGTATTAATTAATTTAAGGCTTGGGCATTTGAGAACAATATGGATAACTTAGCAAGTGATATTTAATTGCTTAAAACGCATATGATTCCGATAAGTTAAACTTGACATTGAACCCCCAACTTCCCGATTAGGAGGCGGATGTCTAAACCACTAGACTATCACGATTACTTTCCTTGGAAAGCTTTAGCTATGGACGCAGTATTACCACAGCTTTACTGTACTTGTTATTATACTGTGGCAGTGCTGAGTAGATGGCGGCTTATCTCATGATTATACACGGATTATACACGAATTATACACGAATTATACACCACGCAGCCGCCATTGTTCTAGGCTGAGTACACCGCGCTAAACTGATGGTAATCTCCTCAACAAGTGTGCGTAAAGTGTAAACTAAACTGAAACAACGGAACTTGAAGTAGGTGTAGTAACTAGGTAGGTACATAATATTGCAAAATCCACTACATATTATGTGATTTTTGAGAATTCTCGTTTTTTATGTAAACTTTTTCAGTTTTAAATGCCGGTTGTGCCTAGCTATTCTTTAGCATGTTCCTAATTATGCTAGTTCAAGGGATACAATTTTTAGATAAGTGCCTATGTGATTTTTGCTTAAAAGTAAAGTGAATCTTTTAAATAAATTTAAATTTAAGTAAGTAGTAGTTTCTGCTGAAAACGTAGTTTGCTGACCTTCTAGGTAAGTAGGCACATGCTTTTGTTCAGTAAGTTCTTGTATCAAAACTCAAAAAATATTTTTTTTATAGAAAATCATAACTTTGTTTTCAGTGTTAGAAAGCCTATATTTTAACGAAGCACTAGGTACTTGTATGCTTTGAAAACCAAAGTGACATACCCACAAATGGTAGGTAGTTAGGACCAGAACACTCGCCTGCTTCCTCTTGCTTTGTTCAATTTAATCTCTCCTAAAAGCCTTTCAGCATCTCGTCGTGCCACTAATGCACCCCCCCCCCCCCCCCCCCCCCCGCCCCTCCGCCGGCATCGCCGCGCCTTTGTGCCTGAATCACGCCTGATTCATAATCTGTGACACATTTTCGTCCGTCAATTAGTTTAAATCGCATCTCTTAATAGTGTACGCTTGTTTAGCTTTACAAATGGCGGTAATCCGACGAGTAAATAGACGTGAATAGTGTGATGGATACGTGCTCATTGTGTCGTGAAAACAAACCCACACGCCCTGCTCTTTGATTCGTCTCTTTGTTGGAGGCTGTGTTTTTAAAACAGAAGTGAATGGTACCAACAGACAGACGTTCAATATTTAACATTACCCATTTCGAATTCATCATCAATATTATGAAAATGAAAAATCCTAGTACCTGCCTAGGATCCCAATGTTTATACCGATGGGGGTCTATTTTAAAAACACAGCCTCCAACAAAATGGAACCGTGGGCAGACCCATTGCCACTTCAGCTTCGCAACCCGCTGAACTATGACGGTTACCCTAGTTCCTCCTCCTTTTTGATTTGATCACATGAACAAATTCCGCACATAGCTCTCTCCGTCGCCCGCTGAGTGACTCTGAGCTTTCATAATATGAGGCCCATAGTGAGCGACCAGGTCTCGGGTCCATAATATCTCATCACATGGCAATGAATGATATTTAGGACCTTTAAAATATAAATAAAGTAAATATTTAATTTCTTACACTCATGTGAGAATAGCACTTATAAGTTGCAAGTATTTGTCAATTGTAGTGCGATGTATACAGTCACACGATCACACGCGAGGCGCTGCGTGCGTTCACATGTATGTAGATCATCGAGTAGTGTTATACCAACAGACGTGCTCGCTTTACATATTATATTTGACGGTTGCATTACAACTACATATGTAGTGACAAGCGATATGAATCAATTGTTAGACACTAAGTTAGGCGCAACGCACACCGACAGAGTAGAGTAGATATTGTGGCTGAAGTGCGGCTTCTTGATAACAACTTTAGTAACTTTTATTTATTTCGATGACTAGGTTCATACATTTGAGCGTCGCGATAAATGGAGACTAAGAGACACTACTTGATAGATTTAGAAACACTTATATATTTATGTGACTGTTATATACTTTGCAATTATGCATTGTAAGGTCTACATATCCTGAGGATGCTCCGGTGTCGGGGCGAAACGTGCGTCGGGTGTATTTTGGGATTTCTGCCGAGTAGCTGCTTTTCCTACATGGTTAGCAGTAGGAGGGCGGGCGGTGCATTTCGCATGCAGCGTGTTGCATCATACAGATTCGACCTGTTTCAGCGGATTACAGCAAATTAAGTTTTTAGTTCACTGCACACTTATTTTTGTAACTTTCTCAAAGACTTCTACAAGACCTTTCTAATTAATGACCCATTATCTAAGAGTGATATTTATTCAATAAAAAACATTGTTTAAAAAATTATCTGAGATTAAAGTAACGAGCACAGCGTACAAAGATGTTTACAAAATTTAGTTTATTAGTCTTTAAGTTAATTAGCATAGAGTTTATTTTAATTTAAAGATTCTGTATTGGCGGTTAATGAAATAATAGCAGGTCTCAGATAAGTGAGTGACACGTTGATTATATTTAAAGACAAGTGAAGCAAAAACTGCCGACACAAGCGCAGCCAAATCACGCATACAGAATAATTACCCGCCCGATTTATACAATCGTCCAGAACAAAAACAAAATATTCAATTCATTTGCAGATACTACTTGTAATAAGAGTTCAAGTGGCAATAGTTTAATTAGAATAAACACTTGAAATTGATTGAGATTCTTCAAGCTCTCAGAACTATTAATGAAAGGAAATTAATGAAGCGAACGAACACTTCATACGATCTACCATACTGGCTGGCTTTGCTTTTGCTTTCTTTAATTTTGAGAAAATAATGGGTATTTTGGCCATGTTTAATGTGGTTTATATTCATTTTTAAAAAACGTATGAAAAGTTCATTAATGCAGCATTTTTTTGTTTTGATTGTTAGCTTGACAAAGTCGTCAAATACGTCTGGGAATTGAGCTTAGAATTGGATACATTTCGTATTCGTACATGTTTCGTACTAATCATGATTGACTGATATAATTGAATGAAATTGTTGCATATTGTAATAATCTAAGATAAACTAAACCCAGCTTAGCTTAGATTTTAGATTAATTCTAGATAACAAATAATATTACTTATTAAGAAAATATGAAATATAATATTTGAATATAATCATTATTATAGTATGCAGTAAGCTTATAGGTAACAGTTAAGCAAGTGGGTATAGTTTGAAGTAGTTTGAAGATGTTTATTTTATTTGATCATCGTTACAAGCGAACAGAGATTGTTATGAGGCTTGTCTATTTATTTACAAACAATACAGAAACGGTAAATAAATATATTTAAGAAAATAAGTATTAATTAACAACCCATCGTCGGCGCATTACCGAGCATAGGTCTCCTCTCAGAAAGAGAGGGTTTTGGTCATAGTCTACCACGCTGGCGAAGTGAGGATTGGACTTTAATTGCAACCAAAATAATTCCTACGAGATTTTAGTCCTTTACATGTTTATGTGTAGGTAATACCTAATGAATTGAATAGGTATGTAGTACCAATTCAAAGTGAGCATAGTCACAGAGCAGCAACAAGCGAGGCCTTGCATTCTACTCCAATAACCAACAGTTGAGACGTTCAATTCATTGTGTTGTGCAATGGCCTACCTTTTCAACTGAAGCCCATTTTGGCGATAACATCGCGAACTATTAACATAGGTCAATGCGTACAATTAAATACAATGAACATGTTCATTGGTTTGTAATATTATAATAACTGAATGTTTGACTGTATTAGAATAAAATATAATGCTTGGTGTTTCTCTACGTACCTACTCAAATCAGACACGAGGAGATCCGTAAGAGAATCACCGACATGCTCGGAGCCCAGCTCAAACTGCTGGACGGATCGAGCAGAAATTTAGCATGCAGATAGATAGCTATTATGACGTAGACATCCACTGAGAAAGGATTTTTGAAAATTCAATTGCTAAGGAGGTAAAATAGGGGTTTGAAATTTGTATAGTCAACGCAGACTAAGCTAGTCATATTATAATAATTACTCGTATAGTATGAACTGGCTAAGAGATGACGTGTGTTGTGGTCGCCAGTCATGGTGCCAATTAGCCGCTACGATCCCTCGCCGGAATTTATTAACTGATCCCGATACATTCATCAAGCTGGGAATTAATTTACGATGCTACTCGTTACCAACACTCAACAAGCGAGCTGAAGTTATTATCAATTTTTAGAGCGATAACTCTTACCCAAGATATGGTTGCGATCACTTTTGAATCTCCTTAATATTAATTACTTACCTACGTGATAAATATCTACCGACGGATAATTACATGTATTACAAGGGAAACCTTTTAACTAGGTATAACTGTGGCTGGTCTAAATCTAGTCCTATCCCTTTCCGCAGGCAACATTATGAACATGATAGAAATAGATTTAGATGTGCCAATTTAGTTTAGTGTAGAGATTGTGTACCGCGGAATCAGTTACACTGTATCCAAGTTTCACAAAGATAGTGAAAAGTTATGGAAAAATATGTTACTTACGTTCTGTGTTTTATGGTGGTGAAATGAAATTAATTTGTTTGTAATGTCAGACAGCCTGTGCCACTTAGGATATGCCAAGACTCTTCCACCAGTTCGGCAAATTAACTGTACTGAGAAGAGCCGGCAAGAAACTCAGCAGTTGCTCGTAGCTGTTGGTGAATGGCCATAAATATATGAAGACTTAACTCTCGTGATTGTCGGAGCATACCCAACCAGTTGTAAACACGCCTGGGGTCCTTTTTCAATGGGACGACGAGGTCCCCGATTTCCAACGTCATCCGGACGTGGACTCATACCACGACCTCGGGGGCGTACGGACTAACCATGCCCGACCAACCCACCCATCCCGACGTCATCCTAAGCCGTGCTCCGAGCCTCACTGGAGGCGCCCTCAGGAGGACGTTGCCCCCTGACCTCTCCAATTATTTCTTCGAACCCGAGGGCTCACCCTCAGGCGGAGCTCCGCGCACGCCATCCTACCCGGTGACGCTGTAGCAGCCATTAGGGTCTACGCAGAATACTCAATCCGAAACCACATGAGGGCAACATCCATCCATTGTCACGATTCACATTCGGGTGATGACTAATTTGGAGCGTAATCGCCTACTCCGAGCATCACGTTAGTTAAGCCGCCATACATTCATATTAATAACGGTGTCAATCATCACCATTCAGCCACAATGAAGGAAGGCAATAAAACCTCGAGTCAAGTGGTGGCTCATAATCGCCGGCCCACTGTCCGTCTGTCCGGCTTCTCGCCGATACGATCTTTCACTTGTTCCCTCCGCATTAGTCCCAAATAATCAGAATAACAATTACATCAGATATTGGACATCCGCCCAATTATCCGCTCTCGCCCCATCGACCATCGACCATCGACCATCGACCATCGACCATCGACCATCGACCATCGACCGTCGACCATCGACCGACGCCGCTAGCTCGAGAGCTGAGGGTAATATTTAAAAGGTGAGTAGATCATCATCATAGTAATCAACCTATCGCCGCGCCGGCTCACTACTGAGCACGGGTCTCCTCTCAGAATGAGAAGGATTTGACGCAGGCGGTGGACTACAAGTACAAATTGCAGATGTCACACACCTTTGAGAACATTGCGAAGAATTTTCAGGTATGCAGGTTTCCTGACGATGTTTTCCTGCACCGTTAAGCAACTCATATATCATAAATGACATATTTTCTTATTGGTTAGTTATTGCGTGATTGTATGGAATTGACAGTGTGAAGTTGTTTGCAGACCGTTACCTAAATATCTGCCGCATATTACGTCTATGTACAAGATCAGAATACACGGACCAGTCTGGTGGACGTCTGATAGCTCGTTATATTACTTAGAGAAGGTAGTGAAATAATTTATTAGAATCTCTCATCTTTGATCTATGAAGCTGTCATAGCCTAGCGATCCCGGGCACGCACCTCTAACTTTTCAGAGTTATGTGTGTTTTAAGTTATTAAATATGACTTGCTTTAACGGTGAAGGAAAACATCGTCAGGAAACCTGCATGCCTGAGAGTTCTCCATAATATTCTCAAAGGTGTGTGACGTCTATCAATCCGCACATGGCCAGTGTGCGACTATGGCCAAAACCCTTCTCACTCTGAGAGGAGACATGTACTCTGTAGTGAGCCGGCGATGGGTTGATCATGATGATCTTTGATCAATAACCTCCGTAATGTTCTCTACCAGCTCTGGGTCCACAGTCGTTGTGCCTAATTCAGCGGCAGGGAACTAATGAAGCATTGGCCAATTTAATTACACTCTACAGTTTGTTATGAGGAATCAAACGCAAACCGATTCACTGATTAATGAACTAATTGCTACCGACGCGCGACGCGCGACGCGCGACGCGCGTTCAGCTGAGCGTGGTGCAACCGCCCCGAACGGTAGTCACAGTTACCCCAATGTTATGGTTATGACTACGAGTTTTGCATGTTTTGTGTTTGTATATCTTCACACGTTTGTCAACGCCTCTTTATGTTTCAAACTGAACGAACAAGATTGGTATGGAGCCAGTTTATGTTTGTAAATGTGCATCAGTACATGAATGCTAAATTATTGAAGGAAGGGAAGAAAGATACATATCACCTGCTTTAAAAGACTAGATTTAGACTTTTCCCCTTTCCCCTTGTATTTAAGTGCTAGTATCTAAGTGATTCGGTCACTTTATTTAGTTTGTGAGAAACGGTTCTTTTTAAATGTAGCATTTAACTTTAATCCTTTAGTAATACAATCGGAATATTTCATTTCGTTTAGCAGTTTATGGTCTCACTAGCTGATACCCGTGACTTCGTACGCGTGTATTTAAGGTTTTTAAAATTCCGTGCGAACTCTTTGATTTTTCGGGATAAAAAGTATCCTATGTCCTTCCTCGGGATGCAAGCTATCGCTGTACTTAACTTCGACGGATGGGCCATGAAAGGTTAGCAGACAGACAGACAGATGGACAGACAGACAGACAGACACACTTTCGCATTTATAATATTAGTATGGATTAGGAAATCAAAGAAACTATTACAATTTAACAATAAAGAGCTGTAAAGATGAATTTCCGATTAAATTGATTAAAGTGATGATTAAATAGATTAATTACGAAACGAATCTTCGCATCTCAATCCAATTGACTCAATGGACCTAAACTGAGAGTCCCAAATCAAATACGAGGTAGTATCAACTCGATCAAGCGATTTCTCGTGACGTCACAATTAATAAGTTCATTGTGATGAAACTATTTCCGAGCAAACACGATCATCGCGCCGATCTCCAACACCGCTAGGATAATCATTAATCAAGCGCTCACGAGCTGTGCGTGTGTGTGTGTCTGTTTGTCCGCCTCATACACAGAGCGACGAGGATGAGACCGAGTATACTTGAGCAGCGGAATCAACTACGCTAGATGCGCCTACGTAATGTAGTACACAATATCATTGTCGAACTGATGAATACATACATGACGACTAGAAAAAAATCGTTAGTGTCGTGGGATACCAGTCACCAAACCTGGTAAAATCGTTAGTGTCGTGGGATACCAGTCACCAAACCTGGTAAAATCGTTAGTGTCGTGGGATACCAGTCACCAAACCTGGTAAAATCGTTAGTGTCGTGGGATACCAGTCACCAAACCTGGTAAAATCGTTAGTGTCATGGGATACCAGTCACCAAACCTGGTAAAATCGTTAGTGTCGTGGGATACCAGTCACCAAACCTGGTAAAATCGTTAGTGTCGTGGGATACCAGTCACCAAACCTGGTAAAATCGTTAGTGTCGTGGGATACCAGTCACCAAACCTGGTAAAATCGTTAGTGTCGTGGGATACCAGTCACCAAACCTGGTAAAATCGTTAGTGTCGTGGGATACCAGTCACCAAACCTGGTAAAATCGTTAGTGTCGTGGGATACCAGTCACCAAACCTGGTAAAATCGTTAGTGTCGTGGGATACCAGTCACCAAACCTGGTAAAATCGTTAGTGTCGTGGGATACCAGTCACCAAACCTGGTAAAATCGTTAGTGTCGTGGGATACCAGTCACCAAACCTGGTAAAAGGGCGTCATTTTTGGAAACATGCCGTTTTATTCAAAGGTACACAAAAACATTATTCAATATCACTTCTCTTTGGCAGTGAAACTAAACTGTCACTACGAAAAAAGATGGTAATGTGTTCTATAAAAAAAGGATGCCCAAAAATTAAGCCAATCAAAATAAGCTGCCGATAAGTATTTTTCTCAAGTAAGTATTTAATTTAAGAAAAATAAAATGTAAAACCATAATGTATCCAGTAATGCGAATTCCAGTTGCCTACCTGTATTCATGGCGTAAGTAATACTTATTGTAAATCGTATCTAAAAAGATCAACCGTCGAGTTCCTTGCTGGTTCTTCTCGGTAGGAAAATCATTCCGAACCAGTGCATTTGACGATACAAAAGTAGTTTTAAAAGTTTATTTGAATAAAAATATTTTTATTCTATTCTATTTCTAAGTACATTAACGAGGCCAGTTCTAGGCGGGTTGAGCCGCCAGTGCTACTAATCGTTGATAGTTGCGTCTCGGTCTAATCTCGACAGTGAGCCAGCGCTATCCTTGTTTTTGTGATTCATTAATTCCAATTATTCCTCTATTCACGCAGCCGGCCGAGCTGAATCCGACAAAAACATACAAAGCCTTCCCAAAACCGATTATACATACAATAACTGCTCGTCACCATTCTGTTCAGTCGTTTACACTTCAATAAGTATCTCTTGTGCGTCGACTAATAAAGAAAATTGTATATTCGAAATGAAATAATTATAGTAATTTCGCTCCTTGCGATGGATGCTGCGCAGCGAGCGATGGAGAGAGCTGTGCTTGGAGTTACTCTACGTGATCAAATAAGAAATGAGATCCGCAGGAGAACCAGCGGGTGACGCAGCTGAAGGGGCAATGGGGAGGGCACGTCATTCAAACATCGATAGACGTTGGGGTCCCAAGGTGCTGGAATGGTGACCTCGCGTTAGAAGACCTTCCACTAGGTGGACGAACGACATCCAGGCGATTTGCAGGGAGTTGTTTTTTTTCGTTCCTTATTCCTGTTGTCGATCGATGGTTAACAAATGGTGAAACCTTTGTTTACTCTAAATTGTAAGTCTGGGCAACTTTGATTTCATAGGACTATACGCAGAGAATCTTCCAACTTTTATAAAGTAACGAAGGTCGGCTCTCTATCTACTCGTATTACGGCGTGTCCAGACTCCAGAGGGAAGAAGGTCGACCTCCCGCGAGATCTAACGCCATAATTAATGATTTTGAATTGATTGACGTGATCATACAAAGTTACGATGCTTTATGAAGAACAGGACACATGTAGGTAGATGTGAGGCAGAGCAACGCATTAGCGGACCACGTCGCTGGCTGGAGTGAACCCTATCTTAAAAGCATCAGATGCTTTTTGTTACGCGCGATACGATCGTGATACTGATAGCAGATAGTGTTGTTGGGGCGAGCGATGTTTTGTACACGTTGTGCTGCAGACGCTTTGTGAACTGTTATCAGCTCATCTGACAGTCTAGAACAATCATCTATGAAATTTGAAAATTACTTCACTAAATTAAATAGAGGTGATAAAAAAATCCTCCTTTTCGGAAAGGGGTTGAACCTCGGGTAAGATTTTTGACGTAAGATTTTTAGGGTTCCGTACCTCAAAAGGAAAACCGGAACCCTTATAGGATCACTTTGTTGTCTGTCTGTCTGTCTGTCTGTCTGTCTGTCAAGAAACCTACAGGGTACTTCCCGTTGACCTAGAATCATGAAATTTGGCAGGTAGGTAAATCTTATAGCTGACATTTGGGGAAAAATCTGAAAACCGTGAATTTAGGGTTAAATCACACAAAAAAAATTTAATTGTGGTCATTTTTTTTTATTCGTTTATTTGCAATCAACAGCGATACATCTATATATATAAAAGGAAAAGGTGACTGACTGACTGACTGACTGATCTATCAACGCACAGTTCAAACTACTGGACGGATCGGGCTGAAATTCGGCATGCAGATAGCTATTATGACGTAGGCATCCGCTAAGAAAGGATTTTTGAAAATTCAACTCCTAAGGGGGTGAAATAGGGGTTTGAAATTTTGTAGTCCACGCGGACGAAGTCGCGAGCATAAGCTAGTACATTATAATTTTACATAATAACAGACTGAAAATAAGGCCAAATAGGATTACAATTTTTTACAGATTATTTAAATAGTTATTAATTATAAAGAACATCGGCATGGGATTACCTGAATGTTTTAGGAAGTGTCTAGAAATGTGACCTATGCATGAATGTCATGAACTAATAATTAGTATTTTCAACTTTTGAAGTGAGTGACTATATCAAGTGGGGTATCATATGAAAGATCTTCACGTGCACATTCTAAAACAGATTTTTATTTATTTTTATGCATCATAGTTTTTGAATTATCGTGCAAAATGTCGAATAAATACGACTGTAGTACGGAACCCTCATTGCGCGAGCCTGACTCGCACTTGGCTGGTTTTTACCTGTATCTCTCAAAGCCACCATGATCCAAACAACCCTTCCTCTCAGTGTTGGGGATAATACGCAGAGAAACTTTCAGCTTTTATAAAGTAGGAAGATCTAGCACGCGCTGGCTCTGCCTACAATACGTCTGACAAGCTGAACATTATGTTGGAAGAGAGCGCGAGAGTAATTTCAATGAGCGAGGTGTTTATCGCTAACTTTATGTCTGAGCCCCATCGCACTGTTTATGACTTCCCTGCCTATGGAGTTGTATGAACATAGCATATTGCTAACATGAGCAAAATCTCTGCGGGAAAGAAGGCTTTATGGCTGTTTTACGATAGCTAATAATCTGTTCGTAATAAAACAAAATTTTATGTTCGTTGTTTATACTTCTGTCTTGCTCGGTGAGTATATTCAGGCCGGTTATGAATATTGTAATGCCACTTATAAGTTCTTTACTACGTTTTGTAATGAGAAAAGATCTCAGCTCAACTGTAGAGCTGAAAGCTCTAGGGAGCCGCTGGATACAGGCGGTACAAGAGCGCGGCCTATTGAGGTCCCTATGAACTCAGAATATAGGTATAATAGTCATAAGAGACAAGAGACCATCTGTGGACATCCAGCTGAGGATTAGTCCATGGAATGTGATGAAATTCCACTCAAATCATGGAAGACTCAATCGACGACAGGATTTTTTTATAGACTAGCGCTTGGCTGCAATCAGACTAATTATTAAAATATTTAAAAAAAAATTAAATAGATTAAATTAGACCACCTGGTAAGTGATGGTGCAGCCTTAGATGGAGCATGCTTGCCTGGATGCCTATTTACTCTTGATTAAATGTAGAGTCCCCTCTAACAGACGCCGGAAGGGCGTTTCAGATCCTAGCGGTTCAAATTAGAAACGAGGAGGGAAATCGATTGCCTTGTCGACCTGTCGCGTACATGAAATGTCAACTGCAGATGTTGGCGAAAGGTAAATGTTAGGGATGATAAGCAGCAGCAGTATAGAAGGCCAAGTTCTTCAAAGTCTCAGCAAAGAATATAACTTCGTTTACAATAAATTTAATTAGAGAAAGCACGTTTTATAGCCTTATTTCCCATCTCCGACGTAAAAACCGTTAGTGTAGATCGTGACACCTCTCCGTGCCTATTTAAATTAAGTCAGTTTACGCTGTTTCGCCGCGCCCTAATAGGCAGCTTGGTTTACGAGGCAAGCTCGTGAGAGCGCCAATTGCCGCAGTACCTCAGTACCGCAGTGCCTACCCGCGCCGCCTTGTACGGCGAGCCTAATTATCGCCTCAGTGTACGAGCCACGTACTAAGTGTACTGCAAGAGCTGGTGGTTCATACTTGAAACGTACGAGTAGATACTTCTAATACTATCATGTTTTATGAGCAAATAAACACTCGAATACGTAAATACTAAGAGCGGTGATACCTACTCTAGTGGTTTAGACGTAACTTTTCAAAGTTATAAGTGCGTTTTAACTTTTAAACAATAAAATATCACTTACGCACTTTAACAGTGAAATAAAACATCGTGGGGAAATCTCCATGCCTGCGAGTTCTTCATAATATTGTCATAGCTGTGTGAAGAGTTCTCAGTTGTGAGGAGAGCCGTTCACAGTTGTGAGGAGAGCCGTTCACAGTTGTGACTAGTTGTGCTAAGCAGTGAGTAAGCGAAGGGTTGAACTTTACGGGAGTGTTTAAATTCATAATGTAATCACTTGCAGACCATCTCGGTGAAACTAGAAGTACAATACTATTTTGCGGGGTGCAACACGTAGGGGCTGACGAGGGGTGGGGGGCATGCGGAAATAATAATGTCCTGACTCCTATCCCAAGGATGATGGCGTTATTTTAGCTTTGAAAAGTGGTTTTCACTGCGGGCAGCACGCAGCCGCGTGGATCACGTGGCACAGCTCGTGTGGCTTGCAGTCCCTGTGACGCCGCGTCGTGAGCAGGGGCCCTTTGAAGGACCCCGAACGAGTTCGAATTATAACTAGGCGGGCATACTCCGACTAACACGTGACTTAAGTCGTCAGAGGTTTTATTTATAAAATAAACAAACTTTGAGTTTTTGTGAAGTAGCTACCTACCTCCGCTTTCCCACCAGCTCCTTGTGTAGTTGTGCTCGAGCTGTATCCTTTGTGCGTACTTCTTCACAATTCAAAAGCAGCAGCTTTACATAGCGCAGCGTTTAGCGCTCACTTGTTAAGCTGTAAACCTTCGTACGCTGTACCATACTCACTACTCAGGTACCTACATAGCTGATAATCTTCTCTGTTCTATATTTTGTCCCGGTTCATAATCCTTCCATACTAATATTATAAATGCACAAGTGTGTCTGTCTGTCTGCCAACTTTCCACGACCCAACAGTTTAACCGATTTTGATGTTTGGTACAGAGTTAGCTTACATATCGGGGAAGGATATATAGGTTTTTTTATCCGGGAAGATTAAAGAGTTCCCATGGGATTTAAAAAAACCTAAATCCACGCGGACGAAGTCGCGGGCATCATCCTAGTACTTTATAAAAACACGTGATTCAGGGGGCGGAACCTGGTGGTAGGTACTTTGTTCGAATAATGATAACATTAATTAATTGTTTATTAATAACTCTCAATGTCATTATTTAATATAGAAAATTGTCCAATAAAATATATCAACCCTCCTTCGGCAGTAAAGTCATTAATATCGTGTCAAAGATAAACAGTTTTGGAGTTATTGAAGGCGCACGACGGGCTGATAACATTGAATCATCAATCAATACCCCCCCACCACTACCAGCCTCCCTGGTGGGTCATTTGTATTCGTCTCTCCAGGGCCAGCATCGGCGGCGACGGGCGGGGGGAGGGGGGGAGGGGCGCCGTGATGCCATCCAGGACACTAGTTAATGATGTCTTCACGTATCTCGCACAGTATTTATTTGCCAGACGCTTTAGGATCGGGTAAGTTGTAACGGAGGTAATATTTTGTACGTTCAATAGTCATTACTCAAAAACAATCAAAAACGCTTGCACAATATAAAACTATCGGAATTTTAGAGGATATATTTCGGAGAGTACCTATGTAAGTATGTGTTCAGGAGCCTTTCGTGCTGTCTCCCGTCGTCGTCGACCTTCCTTCTTCACGCCTTCTTCCTTATACGCCCATATATCTACTCGTGTGGCTAGGGTTTGGAATATTCTCAGATCAGTGTCACCAATAACTATTATAGTCTGGGTATTTATGATCAGGAGGTGGATTGCCCAATAAATTCAATCTTGATAAATACATAAAATATAATTTATTTTATTAACAGAAAGACATTTCTTTTTCCAACGATAACGACAACTCATAAGTGACAGACTTACAAATATAGAACGCTATTTTTATTCTTTCTTCACTTTAGATGTAATGAGTTTACATACGAGTTCATATCACGTTCTAATACTGGGTGCCTATCTTCAAGAATGAATAGGCACCTTCTAGGCAAACGCAAATTATTCATCTGTGACTATAGTGAATAAGAAATGGGTCTTTCGGTAAGAAGCTTACAAACCCTGACTTACGCAACTCAAAGCGATTTTTTGGTGGTCAAAAACCTGACGATAACTTGACTCGAGGAAGGAGTTAGAAGTTAAAATAAACGCCACGTCTGTATTCTGTTCAGAATAATCTGACGATTATAAATACTATCTGTCCCGGCTTACTCACGTGTGTAGTCGACGTTAGCCCGACTAGTTTCTGACGAGAAATCTGACGATTGCTTAAATTGCTAAAATGCTAAGCTGTGTTGCCAGTAAGTGGTTTAGAATTCAGATCATATAATATAATGAAATTATTTATTTAGATAGTCATTATGACATGGTACGTGTTGCAACACTCGCATGTGAGCAGTTTACTCTCAGTTTTATACACACGTTATTTGAAGCTAGGAAATAGGTCGAACAGAAATTGTTTGAAAGCTTGCTTAAGTTAGCAACTTGCAACTTGGATGTTGGAATATTTTGGGAAGGAAATGATAATTTATGTATTTAGCTCGTTCAGTTCCAACTGTAAGGCTACATGTTCACTGAAGCGGAAATGAGCAAACAAGACAGGTACTGTAGGAATAGAGCAATCCAACTTTCTGTCCTCTGTCTGCATCTGTGATGTTTCTGGCAGTAGAAAAATTGCTAAAGTAAATGTAACTTAATTTATGACTACTATGTAACTACAATTTTGGTACATGAAAAATAAAAATAAAAATAAATAAATAAATAAAGTTAGAGACTGATATCATGGTATAAGGAGAGAACGTACCATCTTTACTCTGTACTAATCTTCTTTTGGTCTATTCTTCACAACTGAGGTCAATTGCGTAATTTAGAGCTTTTCTATTCTGTTTGATTCTCATCTTTTCTAATTCCCGTTATAAATAGAAGACCTTTACTTGGTCAGACCAGCAATAATCAGCGGCGTCGTCTTCTCAACTCCACCATCAGGTTTCTACAGTAATTGTTGATGGTGGAGTGCAAATGGCAGGCGATGATCAATGTGGTCAAAATTAGCTAAAGTAGCTGATACAAAACTAACAATAAAACCCAATGAAACATAAAAGCGTTGAATGGGGAGACATTGCGCCGACGCGCTGCTCCACACTTTGACGCTTAGAATTATTGACCAGCGCTTCGTCACCATTAGTCTTCTATTATTTTAAAAAAAAGCTTATTACAGTGCTTATATTCGCTTGGTTTTGACATTTTATTTATTACTCGTACCTACTTACTAAGTTTAATTTTATGAGTTGCCTGTATTTTATAAAAAATATATTTTAGTCACACTCAATAATCTCAACTGTTAACTATATTTGTACGCCGCCATGGCTAATGTGCTGGACTGTTTCTTAGATTTAACATCTTATGTACCACATTATGCAAATAAAGAATTATTCTATTCTATTTTATTCTATTCTAGTGCACCTATCCACCGAATTCAACGCACCTCCACGCTCTTCTGTCCGCTCGTCCCCGCTTCAGTGGACACCCAGCCTTGTTCGTAGTTACCTGCGCGGCGCAGCGGGGATTATAATATTCGTGCCTCGTTAGCAGCACGCACCACGGCTGGTCTCTGCTCGTGGCCGCCAGCCGGATGTACCCTAACGTTTTGTTTCACAAAGCGCACTCTTGTTTACGCAAGTACATGAAATCTTGCGATAGTAAAAACTGCTATATTTCAGGGCCTACAGAGAAGAACCAATTTAAGGCCCAAAATCTGACATCTTGGCATGTATACCATCATTGTGATCTACCCATCGTTGGCTCACTACTGAGACGGCTCTCCTCTCAGAATGGGAACAGACCATAGCGGACCAGTGCGGAGTGACAGACTTCACACACCTTTGAGAACATTACGGAGAACTCTCAGGTATGCAGGTTTCCTCACGATGTTTTCCTTCATCGTTACAACATGATATGATACTGCATATAATGAGGTAATTGTTAGCATATGTGTGTATTTGTGTATGCTACAATTACACGCCGCTCGGGCAAGTAATTAAATAGTATTTAGGAGCATGGGTAGTGGGTAGTGGGTAGTGGGTAGTGGGTAGTGGGTAGTGGGTAGTGGGTAGTGGGTACACACTACACACCGATCCACGCTTGGTCTGACTCACGGACGATGAGCGAATATTAGGAACTAATTATTGTGCCTCTATCCTCTATAAGCGCAGCCCACCACCTATAGAGCTACAGAGACAGACGCCCGATAGCCGGACACCCCGCTCATTCCGCACATTGTCTTGATTACGTGACTTGTCAGTCCACCAATCAGAACAAATCATTCTCCCCTGTCCTCCGCTAACCGCTGTCCCCGGTCTACTGCCAGCACTTCGTTGGCTCGGTGGAAAGCTTCGGTAAACTACGGGAGTTCTCGCACCAGTGGAATAAGAGTCGGAACAGCTCGGGCCGTGATCGTGGACCAGAGGGTGCTTGAGCAATCTCAATCTCTGCGTATTTGTGTACGTCTGCCCAGAAAGGGGAGAAAGACTCATAGGGACAAGGATCAAATAGAAAGAATTTGTAGGGAGTCAAGAAGGCGTCCCGGGAAAGAGCCTTCGAACAAATACGGAACGGGTGCCCTCCCGCGCTTCGGCCCATAAAACCGCAAGGTTGGTGGGGCTATGGGAGGTGGGATGTCCCCCGCTAACATTGTATGATTTTGTTTTCATGCAAAACCTTGTAAGTATTATATTATGTAGATTAATTAACTCGAGCTTACCATATAGTATTAAAAAGCATTAATTGAGTGTTCCGGCGGTGTCATGTCAGTAACTCAGTCCTTGCAGCAATAAAGCCGCGCGCTCATGTCGTAAGCCCAATCACACCGACCTCGCGCTTTCTCCGCCTAACAACTGGTTCACGATCGCTGATCGCGGCACGACAGGCTACCGGGGTCAGTGGCCCTCATCACCCTCACTAATTACACCGTAGTTCCCGGGATATCTGTCCAAAACAACAAACGGGGTCCATGTAGCCCAGGTGCTATCGAGACCCTTGCGTCCTCTAGTATGCACCCGGTGACAATGGAACCAGCAATCAACCCATCGCTGGCTCACTACTGAGCATGGGTATCCTCTCAAAATGAGAAGGATTTGGCCATGGTCCACCACGCTGGCCAAGTGCAGATTGGCAGACTTCACACAGCTTTGAGAACATTATGGAAAACTCTGAGGCATGATAGGTTTCCTCACGATGCCTACCGTTAAAGCAAGTGATGTAAGATATTTAATTGCTTAAAACACACATAACTCCGAAAAGTGAAAGGCGCGTGCCCAGGTAAGAACCCCGAGACCTCCTATTAGGAGGCAGACGCTCTAACCACTGGGCTATCAAAGCACAAAATGGAATACTTAGTTAAATTTTCACTAGTGCAGATATTAGAAGTTCGGGTGCATTTGCACCAAAAGTCAAAATTGATTAGACAAACGGATGGGCCGTGACAAGCTTAGCAGTCAAATAGACAGACATATTTTTGCATTTATAGTATTAGTATGGATATGAATATAAGTAGATTGTGATTTTGTCACTTTTATTACATGATATCATAAAAACGTGTGAAAAAACATTGTCGCTTTGTCCCAAGGCACAAAAATCTGACTTTACCTTTTATGTAGCGTTGTAATTATGCAGACCGACTTAACGACCGGAATTATTTCATATTATTAAGTAAGTAAGTATAATATTAAACTGGGAATTTATTTATTTTAATAATTGGTTTGATAATCTTTTTTTTTAATTACACGATCAGTTTGCGCTTGAAAGATGAGTTGAAAGTCCATAAAGTTGGAGTGCGCTTGTCTAGAAGATGCCAAGTGGCCAAGTGGTAGGAAGTACGGACGTCGGACACGGACGCCGGACAGGTGTTCCACAATCCACACCTTAGCGGCTTGTATCACAAACGTTGAGCATAAACGTTTTGTGCGAGGATATCGACCACATGGATATTGAGGAGCACTTAATGAGCTTTTTTTTTTTTTTTTTTTTTAATACAATAAAACTTAAAGCTAGCCTTATCTAATTACTATATAAATCATGACCGCGTGGAATGGTGCCAAGAATACTGGCTGCATTTCCGCGCTGGACAGCTAGGCTGATCCGCTGCGCAAAAAATGAGCCAGCCCTTCTGTCACCAGTTGAGGCTATTAATCGCGGTGAAATGTCTCGTAAAAAATTTTTAGCACTAAGACTCCATGGCCCCAGGGTCTCCACGGCAAACGGCACAAAAATGTAACTCTCTATAAGAGAGGCATACTTGCGCCGCTTGCCGTTTTCAGCTGTTTCTGCTGCGGCTCCCGGTCTTGATGCTGTCTTCCTGATATGACACGGGGCCAATGTGTCAACGCAAGTTGCGTCCCACATTAGCGCCCGTCCCCGTTCCCAGGGAACCAGCGTCAATCCATCAGGTCTCTTGCCATCATCCCGACTAATCCCTGCCGGCTCAATGAGCGCAGGAATATTTATGGTGGCAAGAGCTCTTTTAATTGTATCGTTAAGAGAGCCATGCCTAAACAGCCTACCGGAGCTCCTTTGGCAAGAGAGTCCGTGGATTCCAAATTTATCAACCTCTTTTCCACACGGACATCTGTGCTGATGGCACAGTGGTGTTCCCAATCTGAGACCTAGAGCCACACGAAAACTTTCGTTATCTAAAAGTGTGCCGAGATTTTTTGATGGCAAGGCATGCAGCCAATACCCAGATTCCTTTTCGGATAATGCTAGAAGCCTGGCACGATCTCTGTCACTTGTAAGATTTTGAACCAAATTCGTATGTGTCAGTTGAACCAATGGCAAATCCCAAAGTTTTTGTGTAGTACGTTCCTTCGGGATGTCGACATTGGGACATCTTTTAACTCTTGTCTTGAAGTTTGTAGTCAAGTTAGATCACCGTCAGGCTCGGTGTGGAAGCGGCTAGTCTGCTGCTGATGAGCACGCGCGTGACGTCACGCTCAACCGCTCACGCTTGACGGCCGCTCTACACTCTCGGCGCGACCACTGCGAAACGATAGTGTGGATGATCTCGCGGCCACAAACAGACTGTGAATTACACTAAGTACCTACCTACTTATACAAAGATTTTATCTTTATATAAGTAGGTATACACTATACAGATAACTTGAACTTGACTTGCAAAGTTCTACACTTCCCTAAACTTGCACTTCAATAGCAGTGAGCCAGTGACAGATAGGTGGGGTTCGATCCCGGGCACGCACCTTTAACTTTTCGGAATTATGTGCGTTCTAAACACATACTTAAGCATTTGAACGACTTACTAGTACTTAGGTTAGTTAGAATAAATAAGAAAACACTTAGTTTCTGTCATTCCATTTGATATTTATTATTATTTTTTATAATTGCTTTAAATTTAAAAGTAAAAAAAATTGCAAATCAGTCCAGAAAGCACGAAGATACACACATTACCTACATTTAAAATTACTTACATACATTTAAATAAAGAACCAAATAGAAAAGCACCTCCTTATTGGAAGTCGGTTAAAAATTGGACCACCATTGTTATGAGTGGTCATTGACGTATTGATTAAGTACTTAGTTCCAGTGGAACCAGTTCCTAAATCAACAGTTCGGAGAAACCGAGTTAACTCCATACAGCTCTCGAGGCGGACAAACGGACTGAGCAAATATTTTTGTTGTACGCTTTACGAGGCTCACCTGCCGGGCTGCGGGCGCTGTGGGCGCTGTGGGCGCTGTGGGCGCTGTGGGCGCTGTGGGCGCTCATCGCACTTGATCTACATACCTGTTATATGAAACAAGCGCTTTGGAGATCTAAGTTGTAGAGCATCATCATCATCATTATCATCAATCGACAGACGTGCACTGCTGGACTTAGGTTTCTTGTGGGGAATTGAACCCAGCGGCGCTCTGCGACTCGCCTGTAGTAACCCCACCAAACCCCACCAGTAATCTATATTTTTATCAAGCGATGATAGCCTAGTGTTTGAAACAATAAAATATCACTTGCTTGAACGGTGTACGGAAAAATCGCGAGGAAACCTGCGTACCTGAGAGTTCGTAATGACAGTCTGTCATTCCGCACTTGACCAGCGTGGTAGACTGTGACCTAAACCTTCTCAGGATGAGAAGAGACCAACTTCTCACTCTACAAAGTAAGTATACTAAATATTCAGCAGTTGATAACCTTTTTGGAATTAACATGGACGATAAAACTTATCATTAGGGTCATACAGACATTAAACTAATATCATAAGACAATAGGCGTTCCCGTGTCCGCTCTATAAATTGCTTCCGATATAATGTCGTCACGGTGTCGTTACAGTAACGTTACGGAGTCGTCACGGTAGCGCGCGATTTCACGCGTATTAGCAACATAATATTGCATTGTTTTGATGAACAATTTAGGTAGATCGGTAACATAAACGTATGATCGATATCATTTGCTCTAACGGTGAAGGAAACATCGTGAGGAATCTGCATGCCTGAGCTGAGAATGCTCCATTATGTTCTTCCAACCAACGTTGTGGACTATGGCCAAACCCTTCTCACTCTGAGATCCGTGCTTAGTAGTGAGTCGACGGTAGGTTGATCATGATGATGATGATTTTTTCAGTTATAATTTGGCTCAGTGATATTACTGAGATTCAGTCACGAAAACTTTATTATTAATAATTTATTGTGCCTACTACAAAGCCTTAATAATGTAATTAATATTTGACGATGAATTTGCAAGAGCGAATTTCTTAATTATCTTTTAATTAAAAACATCAGAGTTGATCGTGAAGTGCAGCTTTAATTACTGGTTGGTAATTAATTTGTTGTGTCGGAACTGTGCGCACAGCGCCGCACAATATTGTGCGCACAACGCCGCACAATATTGTGCGCACAGCGCCGCACAATATTGCAGTAGGCTGAAGTCTGAAGATGATAATAATGTATTGTTAAGTTAGGTTTAAAGCTGTGATGTTTATAATTTCCTTGATCTTGGGCGTCTCCTCCACTGCCCATTGATTTAAGTTGCAGTAAGTTATGAGTTCTATGTTAAGCGTTCTATATTAACTGTAAGAAGGTAATCTATGCAATAAGTGCGTCATCTCTCTCTTCGAGCCTCCACAAGTAGTAACAGTACCTAAGTAGATAGTAAAGTACAAAAAGCAGACGACAAAATCAGCGAAGGGAAATTTGAAATGAAAATTTATGATGCTTAGATGGACGAGTCAGGAGTCAGGACTACCACCGGTTCATAGGCGATTACTAAGAAAAGTAGGTAAACAGGGACCGCAGAAATAACAATGTAAGTCTAGATATTTGTCAGTAGAATGAAAGCCAATATTATAGGTTTTAGCGAATTAGAATTGGAATTCTAGGTAGGTACCTAGTCTAGTTCAATTTCAGGTCTTTATATTGTGTTAAGTAGTTTGTGACACTACTGTCGACTAAAAGCGTTTTGTTTCTTCTTCCTCTACTGCATTATTGCTACCTACATAGGTCATAGTACCAACTTGATTCGTGATAAAATCTGTAGTGTTCGTTTCATAACTATAATTATTTAGACATGGTAGCGTTGTACCTATATATAAATGGCTAAACTTTAACAAAAGAACAGGTTTTGTGTCTTGTTTTACTTCCATCTGAACTGAGCCAGAGAGCACACTGAGCGCTAATAGATCAGTCACTTTATATCAACCTAGACCATAGACCGATCACATTGACAGTTATCGTACAATCTGTCAAGTTGACAGCTGCCCGCGTGGGCGGCCGGCGGCCGCTCATTGTTCCAGCCTCACAGCTCAATTACCGCTACCTAATTGCTGATATCGCTAATTGAGCGCGAACTGATCGCTATCGGCCGCACAATGGCGAGCGAGGGCGAACAATGGGCGAGGGGACCAATCGCGTCCCCTCGACCCGCCATTGGCCCCCGTGCCGACTGCGCTGCACGCGCCGCTGCACACAATGCCGACACCCGAGCTGGCACCACCACACCTCCATCTCGAATACCACATTCGCTGCGGATGGTACCATTGCTGCAGGTGAAATGGCTGCTACCGCGGGGCCACGACCAGTACGCCACGGGAATTATTTTCGTAAGTGCGGATCACAGCGCGTTTTTAGGATTCCGTACCTCAAAAGGAATAAATAACTTCGTTGTCTCTCTGTCTGTCGTGAAACTGTCTGTCATGTAATGAAACTTAGGTATAGGGCTTCCAGTTGACCTAGAATCATGAATGCAGGTAGGTAGGTCTTGTAGCACTGCACGTAAGGGTAAAAATCCGAAAAACGTGAATTAAGTGCTTACATCACAAAAAATTAAAAATGTTGTTATTTGTACGTACGTGGTACGGAACCCTTGCTCCGGTGGTCCGACTCGCTCTTGACTGGGTTTTCAATGTAATTAATGAAATCTCCAACATGCGTCGACCGCATTGGAACGCGAAAAGGTGGACGCTTCAAATGTCACTTATCGCACATCGTTGTGTGGTTGTAACTCATAATACAAGCTTCACACTTAGTTGGGAGGGAAAGGGGATATTACTCACATTCAATAAGGCTACAATTCATTACATAAAATCAGTGCTGATGTAGTGAGCAGCAGTAGCTGCATTTGTGCCATAAAATGTTCAATAATGTTCAACAGGCAGACAGGCAGGCTGCGGCATATTAATATACCTAACATACAAATATTTTGATATTCAACAAATAACAACTGTAATATTAGTAACACACTTATAACTTAGCTTAAAAATAGCGAAACGCATTAAAAAAAATCACTAGATGAATTGCATCCGATAAAACCAAAATTTGGAAATTAATGCCAGGAATTGAACCCGAGACCTTCTTTCATTTATCTAGAACTAGTTTCAACGACTTGAGGCGACATTATTGTTTAAAACTGAAAGTTGTGGCCTCACGATAAACTGCGGGTTTCGCGTGGCCGTGGCCCGTCGGATGCGGCCCTTCTTCATTCCCGCCACTGCCCGGGCAGCGGAGGCAGCCGTTGGTTCCACTCCCAACAAAAGTATCGTAAAGAACTGCTTTGCTCTTATTTGCGGTCACGCGCTATGTGTCGAGACTCGAGACCACCCTACACTCTACACCCTACACTACAGTACGCCATATAGGAATCGATATTAAGTTGGAAAGCCGCCATTGCGCATTCAATGCCTGCGCACAATTTTTTTACGATTCAAACCTGAAATGATGAAGTAAAATAAAATAAAATCAACATGGTCTCCATAATTTTGTCCGTAAGCTAACCCACTTGGGCTCAGAGATCCTTGCTGACCTTGCATACCATGATTTACATCTTAACTTTTTATGCCGAAAAACAAAGAGTTCCCACGGGATTTTAAAACCTAAGTTAAGTTTTCAAATCACTTTCTAATTATTGTTCTCCCTGTAGCAGGCTTCTACAAATGATTTGTAAATTCTTAGTCGAAGATAAAAGTCAAAGGAACCAATTAAAGTATTCCTCGACTACTTGTTTATGTCCGCGGTTCGATTAGAGGCGGTGCAACACAATGGCGATCCCCAATTATCTGGGGCCATTAGCGCGCCGACCCCTGCCCCGCGGGGTCACGGGGGGCGTGGGGGTCCGGGCCACCGGGGGAGAGGGCCGGCGACGACATCATCGCTGTATCGAGTTTCGGCTGAGCTAGATCGTTAGTTCTCAACCAATAAATACGATGGGTATTGTTTCGTTTGACTCGAAACGGATGAATAAAACAAATAAACAGAGTAGATGTAACCTTCGGCTTGTTCTAATGAAATTCGCCTCAAGCTGTATCTGAGGCTCTGTCGTTAGTCTCCTAGTCGAGTGGTTCCGAGTTGGATTGCGGGCACGTCTGTCTTTTCTGAGTTCAGTGCGTTATCCAGCAATTAAAACTCATGTGCAAACAAGCTGGCGGGTTCACCAGATGTTAAGTGACTACCGCCGCGTATAATTATCGCGACAGGTCAAGATAGCTATCGGGGTGAAGACACACCCGCCTAGTTCCCGCGCTAACCCGTGCGGGCGAGCGTGGATGACGTGCGGGTGTACGGGGCGTTCCCCCGATTGCCATTTCGAGCTGTCGCGTACTATACCTACTTATTTGACTTGTAAGTCCTCACTGTACTGGTGTGACGTCCAACGCCTCGCGCCATCAATCCCGCCGCGGCGTGTTTCAATTAGTCGCGCCGCTATCCCTATCCCTTATCCCGCGATCGCCGCTATCCGACCAATGTGTCCGCTATCGGGACGATTTGTCAAACTAATTACCGACACGAGCACTCCGAGGCCGGGCGTGGTGGACTCGGAACGTGACTACAACCTATTGTATACTTCCATAAACTTATCTCAGAAGGCTAGAAGCCTGGAGGAGCGCGGACGCGTGATCTGCTAACTGCTTGTGTGTTCTCCTTCATGATGTATTCCGTTCTAATTACACTGGTATTTGTTTAAACTCATATATGTATTTCTTTTCTACTAGCTGATACCCGCGACTTCGTCTGCGTGGATTTAGGTTTTTATGTAGCCTAAGTCACTCTCCAGGTTTTTAACTATAGTAGAATCAAAAATTCACCGAACTAAACTGACGTTTAGTGTTGACAGTTTCTGATGAAAAAAAAATAGTGTTGTGCTTAAAAAATCGATTATTCATCACTCACTTATTACATCGTAATTAAACACGCATATTTCGTTATTTACTTAGAAACTTGTGTTCATTGTAATTGATATAAAAATGTTTTGTAAATCAATCAGGATCATACGGGAAATCTTAATCATAGATAATAAAATAGTTAGTACTTAAAAAAGAGAGTTTTAACTACCTATCAATAAAACTTACCTATTATACGCAAGGCACCTCAACAATGAATTTCGCATATAACTTAAGGAAAAATAATAGGTAATTTTTATTGGTAGGTAACGCTCTATTATTTGTTCCATCATCGATATATTTTTATGAGCGGAATCAAAATCGAATTGGAACATCACTATTACAATAAATATGACAACATTATTTTACAAAGTGACACTACTTTAAGTACATGTCATATTAATATCGATGATAGGAGTAAACCAGGACCGACGGCCCGTGCTATCCGACGCTTAGGAAATATTCGGCTAGACAAGTTAGGTGGTCACCCACCCACTTACCGATTTGGGTCATCGTTGCTTACCCAACCGTAATCGATGTTTAAGTTATATAAACCTGTGATTATAATTATTCGGCATGAAATATACCTATTTATAATGAAAATCTTTTGAAGCACATAGTTACTTCGATCGTCTTCTAGAATTGTATCGAAATAGGTACCTACTTATGTAAATTATTTGATAAAACCCACTACCTACAATCACACATACATTAACATAAATAACAGCAAAAATGGCTTTATTAATAATTAACTTATTTGCAGCATTAGTCGCCTTTTATGTCAAATTACAATAATTAAGTATACACTTAACACTCGACGGACTACATTATATCAACTATTGATGAATAGCCAATGTAAGTGTCCAACTCTCGTGATAGAGATAGTAAATACTTACTGGGAAATACAGATATAGACGCTACCGGCCGCGCTCAAGTATTTAGTCGACGTAAGCCCGACAGGTTTCGAACTCATCCGGGGTCCTTGTTCACAGGGAGTAGGGAGTAGGGGGGTAGGGACCCCGCTCGCCACGCGCCGCGGTGACCCCGTGTAAATAACAATGTCATGTACACTTTTCAAAACTTAGATGTCTCAAACTCAAGTCGTAGGTCAATCGGAGACAGAACGCCCCGCACACCCGCGCTGGCCCGGTGTGGGCGATGCGGGTGCCGTGCGGGTGTGCGGCTGTGCGGGGCGCCCTGTGCTCATATTTGCCATCTCGACCAGTCGCGTACATAGGTAGGTAGATATTTACAAGTCCATTTCAGAAATAACATCCAAATATGTATCGGTTAAAAATATTAAATATAATATTATTATAATAGGTTCAAAACATTGATCCCGCATATTTCGTCATCGCATTATAGCCATTCAATTAAAAAACTCGTGAGACGATCTAATTGTAGCGGCCAGTCCCACTCCCACGGCCACAGTTCTAGAGTTCTGCAATAATTAAAGTTATGCGTTCTGTCGCCAAAACTGACTAATCAAAAAATAACCACACGTCTTCTAGTAGGTACTGCCCACGACAGCGACTGTAACCACGCGGATTAAGTTTTTTTTAAATCCTGAGGAAAATCATAAAGTGCAGTTCTTCTTCTATATCCATGCAACAAAATCACGTCAATCCGTTACGGCATGATTGAAGGACAAACCACAAACCAACAAACAAACACTTTTTGTAATATGGGCAGTGATAGTTAAAAACGTAGGTAGGTTTCTTTATCAGTAAGTTTTGTCAGTGGACTCGAAACTCTAGACCTGTGGTAGTGGAGTGGTGGCCTTAATTACAGCATTGTCTGCGCAGCTGCAGCGCCGCACTTGCCGAAACAATGGACTGTGAGGGGATCAGCGACATCACACAGATGGACCCTCCGACCCGGGCCCCCGGGCCCCTAGGCCCCTCGGCCCCTCGGCCCCTCGGTCCGAGCGTGATGGACCATTGTTGTTTGTTCAAGGGCCGGATTAGTGAGGTAAAGTAACCGTGACTGAATGTATTAATTACTAACTAAATTACTTTAACTATTCATACGAATGTTTGTAAGGGTCTGTAGCCTACGTACTAAATAGACAAAAACGGAATCCTTCATAGTCACGTAGTCGTTGTCATTCTGTCATGACTCATGACTCATGAGTCCAGAACTCATTGATCCCTACGGTTTTTTAAATTCCCATAACAGCTTTTACTAAAGCAAAATAAGTGTAGTCCTCTGAAATCTTTACGAAAAAATAAATTTTTTACGTTTTAATTCGATGTTACCAGGTTTTTAATTCGATGTCAAGTGAGCCCTCGATTGCGATTTCATAGGCAGCCCAAGCACAATCATTGCGATATAAATGTTAGATCTCTCTCTCGCGACTTTAAATAAAAAGCTAGCGTTAACGTGGCAAGTGGTGATGTAGTCTATGGACGTTTGTGCACTCATCCGTATTCGGTTCGTATTCGTGTTTTTTATGTAGGCAAAAATACGGTGATCCGTTTTTGTATGCATAAAAACATGAATACGAACCGTTGAATGCACAAACTCCCTAAGATGGAAGCGTACTAGCCTGGTAGGAGTATGAAATTAAATTAAATACAATGGTATAAAATGAAATGAAAATACACTTTATTGTATGACAGTTTTTGTGAATCACTAAGTAGGCAATACAATACTAAAATATTTTTTTATATCGCAAAAAGTATTCGCGATCATAATACTTATCATAATAATTTAAATTATGTTTCCCGATCCGGCAATAATGATTACTGGGCAAGAACCTACAAGTACACGAGGAGGTAGGTACCTACCGCTGTACCGGGTACCGGGTACCGGGCACCCGGCCAAGTTATTAACCCCGGCGCTGACCCGGTATAAAACAAAACGCATTTACGTTGCTCCCTACTTGACAACTACATTGAAACGATAAAAATACAAAACTTATTAGCAGTAAACCTAGCGAAAAAACCATGTCTCTTTACTAACTTTATTATACTGATTAATTTAACAGATTTAACAATTATTGACGTTCTATTAAATGCGTTTACTCAGTTATAATAACTTTAATAAAAACTTGCCTAAAAAAATTTTTTACAAAAAAAATAAAACCGACTTCGTTACATAAACACTAAAAATTGAAAAATAATTTAATTTATTACCGAATATATTGTGTATACAAGAGTTAATATAGTTCCATAATAATACTTTTTGGTGCCGGTGCCAATTAGCTTTAGCTGCGCGAATCGTCTAGACTTCATATTTTTATGGGACTCCACAATGGCACCTCATTGGCACCGACCCCAAAAAATATTATTATGGAACTATATTAACTCTTGTATACATAATATATTCGGTAATAAATTAAATTATTTTTCAATTTTTAGTGTTTAAGTAACGAAGTCGGTTTTTATTTTTTTTGTAAAAAAAATTTATTTCACAATTTTTAGTGGCCCCATGGAATTATGCTATGACTGGTTAAAAATCTACTGTTTACTAAGCTATTACACTGATCGCGAACAATTTACTCTTATCCGTTGAGGAGTTCCAGTATCTATCTTCGAAGATGTTCATCAGATCTTCACCAAATTGAAATGGGACCAATTTTGAAGTATACCCTTTCAAACAAAAAAAGAATTTTCAAAATCGGTCCAGGCGTTTTTGAGTAATCGGGGAACATACATAATAAATAAAAAAAAATAAAAAGATTCCGACGAATTGAGAACCTCCTCCTTTTTTTGAAGTCGGTTAATAAAAATGATTTGTAACACATCACGATAGCACAAAAATAAAAACTTCATCATGATAAACCTATCGCCGCGATCTATCACGAGTCTCCTCTCAGTACGAGAAGAGTTTAGGCCATAGTCCGCCACACTGGCCAAGTACGGATTGGCAGGCGACACACACGCTTGAGAACAAGAACTTTTAAACATGTAGGTTTCCCAAAAAGTTAGAGATACGTGCCTGGGATCGAACTCCCGACCTCGCGAGTAGGAGACATTTTATCACGGTTCTCAACGGCTGTTGTATTTTGGATGAGAAAAAACTTATGTAAGCATTTTTTTGTGTTCCAAATTAATTCATAAATGATATTTTATGAAACATCCCTGGCCCAATTTGGCGCGCACTAATAAGTCATTTGTTTTCGCTCACCCCCCGAGTAGCGTGTGGACAATACGACCCCTACGTGTTGCCCTCTCGGACACGACACACGACACACGACACACGACATACGACAGCTCGATTACAGCATTGTCGTGTTCATTAGCTCATTGGAGAGACAAGTGTCAGTGTAACTGATCATATGTAAATCTAAAGGGTCACTTTTGTTCACATGGGTCGATTTGTTGAGCTGACGTATTTATGTTACCACGCCGCGCCGTCCCAACAGTGGACTAGGTACTTGGTCTTCTTTACTGTAAGCATTTTTGTGTGAAAAAGCTTTTGGAGCGTGGATAATATACGTAATAATAATATGTAGATTTTGTGGAGAACAATATTTAACAAAACTAACGACGTCTAATCCAATATTTAGAGCCAAGCTTGAAAACTCTTGAGTCAGAGAACTGAAAAGATCTTGTTCCAAAAGTACTATCCAGGACAAAAAAACCATCTAAGTAATCGGTTTCATCTAGTTTATCGGCTCTGTGTATCATCGCAATCTAGCTTACAGCATTTTGGAACTGTACGAGCAGTCGAGCATGCATGTTCGTGACGAGCTTGCAGCATCACCTACGCTCCTGAGTCCTGATAAAATGCGGCAAACTATGCAGCATAATTGTGGGTTATCGCGTTTTGGCATCAGAGAGTGGGCGATTCAAAGAACTGACGAAAAACAGTAAGAATAAACTTCAAACGCGTTTTTCTCAATTTCACAAAACATGAGTTACCGCGTTTTGTCATTTGCGGGCAGCGTGGCCGGCGGCAGTACGTCAGCGCCACGTCAGCTCAGCAGGATTCATGTCGAGTCGTTTCCATAAAGCTCCAGTTGTGAATGCGACGCGGAGATGGAGTGGCACCTGCCTGCGCCGGCCTAACTGGACAGTTTTATGTCGCAGGCTTTGCATGTTTCACTTGGCCTCCGCTCGTAGCGGCAGTCCGTGCGAAGCGAAATGGAATCACTTGCCACAAAAATATACGAAAGTGTGTTTGCTTGTTGGTTTGTCCTTCAATCACGTCGCAACGGATTGAGGTGATTTTTAGGGTTCCGTACCTCAAAAGGAAAAACGGAACCCTTATAGGATCACTTTGTTGTCTGTCTGTCTGTCTGTCCGTCTGTCTGTCAAGAAACCTACAAGGTACTTCCCGTTGTCCTAGAATCATGAAATTTGGCAGGTAGGTAAATCTTATAGCTGACATTTGGGGAAAAATCTGAAAACCGTGAATTTAGGGTTAGATCACACAAAAAAAATTAAATTGTGGTCATGAACTAATAATTAGTATTTTCAACTTTCGAAGTGAGTGACTATATCAAGTGGGGTATCATATGAAAGGTCTTCACCTGTACATTCTAAAACAGATTTTTATTTATTTTTATGCATCATAGTTTTTGAATTATCGTGCAAAATGTCGAAAAAATACGACTGTAGTACGGAACCCTCATTGCCGAGCCTGACTCGCACTTGGCCGGTTTTTTACATGGGTATAGTTAAAGACTTGAAGAGTAACAGACAGACACACGGAACTTTTGAAAACCTAAACCTACGCAGACAAAGTCGCGGTCATCAGCTTTTATACTAAGAAAATCTTAACTCATTTTTTTTTTAAAGAGTAATAATATTAGATGGTAGAGAAATTTAGCATTATAATCTAGCCTAAACTGTACAACAACTGGGCAAAACCTTGAATCTCTATAAAAGGTCATAATTTCCTCACGATGTATTCTTTCACCGTAATAACAAGAGATAATTAATTGATTGTATAAAACGCACATAACCCCGAAAAGTTAGAGGTACGTGCCCGGGATCGAACCCCGCTCTCCCCAAACAGGAGGCCGACGTCCTAACCACTAGGTACTAAGCTATCACCTCTTTCAGATTAGATTATTTGAACAATATTAAAACCAGGAGCAAGTCGACTGCCTGTGCTAGTATATATTTTCTATAACATTAGTGTACAGCAATGCCACTAGTCACCGCCCTCCGACCCTCCTGCGCCGCTGCGCCACTGCGCCACTGCGCCACTGCGCCACTGCGCCTGCGCCACTGCGCCGCTGCAGACTCTGGACGATAATGCATCTCTTACACTCCTAATCAGAGCTGTCAATTAAAACGTATTTATAAAAGCCCAGTAGGTACAACTTGCCGCAATCTAACTACTTCGGTCGCTGCTACACGCCATTTTAGTTCGTGTTCCTGAAGTTATAAACGTTAAAATTGTGTGAATGGTATCTTAGAAAATGTTGATGAGGTTGACTATTTAGTTAATGCTGAGGAGTCGCTCGTGGGTCAAGTCACATGTCGAAAAAAGTTTTTTTTTAATTACTGAATCTAAACTAGTACCCATCAGTACCCTTATTATCAGTACCCATGTTATCAGTACCCCTACCTATATTATAAATACGAAAGTGCGTTTGTTTGTTGGTTTGTCCTTCAATCACGTCGCAACTGATTGACGTGATTTTTGCATGGGTATAGTTAAAGTTCTGGAGAGTGACATAGGCTACTTTTTATCCCGGAAAAATCAAAGAGTTCCCACGGGATTTTTAAAAACCTAAATCCACGCAGACGAAGTCGTGGGCATCAGCTAGTATTATATAAAAGGAAAAGGTGACTGACTGACTAACTAATCTATAAGCACCCAGCTCAAACTACTGGACGGATCGGGTTGAAAGGCATGCAGATAGATAGCTATTTTGACGTAGATATCCGCTAAGAAAGGGTTTTTAAAAACTCAACTAACGGGGTAAAATAGGAGTTTGAAATTTGTGCAAGTGCAAGTAGTCCACGCGGACGTAGTCACGGGAATTAGCTAGTCCTGTAGTTATATGTATGATTGTGGTTAAATTGTCGCAATTCGCGATTAGATTAATCAGCGCATTTTCCTCGACTATCGATCAGCCGCGACTCGTGACTCGTGACTCGTCGTCGCCGGCAGCGCTACATTGGGGTAATTAACTAAATGAATCAGAGTCATTGCAGGCCACTAACTTTGGACTGGTCGTCATAAGTACAGGTTGCTGTAAAAGGCCTAAGAAAGTTTGACGGGTCGTCCAATTTAGTTTAAAAGTTAACATCGAGGACTGTTAATCTTCACCAGCAAGCGGCATTGTTGCCTGCTATACTTAGTGATTTCTATCGTCTTTTATTCCATTAATTAATTCGTCATCATTGAATCCATCACCAGCCTAGAGCTCGGGGCTGTTGGTCCAGTGCGGAGGCAGACTTCACACACTCTAAAAATCGTGGAGAAATTTCAGGCACATAGGTTTCTTTTTGTTTTCATTACGCACTAACTGCATGTGCCTAATATAACTAAACATTTGACGACTATGTATTTTCGAATTGGTAATAATGTCTAAGCTCAGAGTCACTCTGCAGGCTTGCAGGCTATGGAGAAAGGTATGCTTGCATTGCGTGAACAAATCAGAAATAAGGAGAGCCAGAGTTACCTATGCATAGCTCAGCGGGTTGCGAAGCTGAAGCGGCAATAGGCTGGGCACATAGGTTGAAAAACTGTTATACGTTGGGGTCCCAAGATGCCAGAATGGCGACCTCGCACCGAAAAGCGCAGCGTTTGAAGACCCACCTAAGAGACGACATAAATGAGTCGCAGGGAGCCGCTGGGTGGCGGTGGCGTGTGGACGTCCTTACAAGACGTCCAGCAGTGGACGTCTATCGATTGATGATGATGAAGAATAATCTATGGTATGGAGGCCCTTAGTTGATGGCAGCAGACAGCTTGCTCTACTTCCCATGACAAGTATTTTTAGAGCAGCTAAGTGCTCAGAGCCAAACCGTGGAGCAATTAGAAAGCGTCGGTACATCATGGCGAGGTACCTGGCATGGCAACTTAATAAAAGCACTATTATTTATGAACGCAGAATACATTCATTTCTATGCCATTTTTATATTTTCAACAAAAGACGTGAAGATGTTGCTTCAAAACCTATTCTGTTGGTAAACAATTGTAATATTCAGCGGAGCGCTAATAACCTAGTTAGCCTAGTGGTTTAGACGTCACCCACCTACTCGGGAGGTCGGGGGCTCGATCCCGGGCACGCACTTTTAATTTTGCGGAGATATGTGCGTTTTAAGCAATTAAATATATAATTTGCATTGATGATGATCATTTGCTTTAACGGTGAAGGAAAACGTGAGGGAAAACTGTATTTCTAAGAGTTCTCCAATAAGGTACTGAAACTTGAAAGGTGTATGAAATCCTCACGGGGCCAGCGTGGCAAACTATGGCCTAAAACCCTTCTCATTCTGAGAAGAGACCCGTGCTCAGTAGTGGGCCGGCGATGGGTTAGTCATGATGATGATGTTGATGATGGTGCAATTCGTCAATCTGAACCGTAGATCGTGATAGAGTTTGTTATCTTAACAATACCTAAAAGTATTTATTTTTCAAGTAGACTCTGAATGGCTTAGAAAGTTGGGTCGGCTTGTAAGTTGTAAGTTGTAAGTTGTGTTGACCACCAACTGTTCTCGTGATTAAACGTCTTTGTTATTTCCGGTTTGTACACCAAATACGGATATCTAATTTAAAAGCTCCGACTTTACCGTCTATAGTATACAGGGTGTAACCAGTTGGTCGATTCCGTTAAACCTGCATCAATCATTATTACAATCGCAATTGTTGTGATTGGCTGAATTTATAGCATTGTTGTTGCAAAATAAATTGTAGCCAATATTGAACGAGCGTCAACCAATCAGAGTTGATTGCGATCGTGACATTGTAGCTGTCATTCTACCGCAATCGAGCAGCGAGCTGCTGAACGCTGGCAAAGGCGAACACAGACGATACTACTAATGATTACTGATATCTGATAAGATACCACATATATTGCAAATAAAATATCTGACTGACGCTAGAGGTTAACGGACGGTTGCGTAAATAGGTCACTTCAAGTCAATACCGTGTCGTCGTAGGTACTGACCCAAGTTTTGCGCTGCACGTGGGTTTGAAAAATACTAAATCACTAAAACTACGAAATAAGGCAAATGCTTATTGGCATTGGATTGTGTTTAGATAGTAAGTAGGTATAATAATAACGCCAAGTGTTCTGGTTACACCCTGTATGAAGTGACCGACGTTTATTTCTCGTAATTTGAAGATTCCCTCGGGCACGTCGGGCCCTCTTCTCCGCGTGAAGGATGCTGCATCTGTCGAAGCAGATGACGCCCACGACATTTATTTTGGCCATGTTTGATTTATTCTTGTTCCACTCGCTCAACACTTTCCCGCGCTAACCTGCTTTAAGCGAGGTCAATTTAAACTACTAGCAATTATTGTAAGTAATTTAGTTTTAAAAGTGCTTCGTTTTAACGGTCGCTTGTGATAGTTTATGTAGTTAACCGTAGTAACGATTTGTTGGTTACTAACTACTGTGTTTGTTGTTACGTTTGAATCAAGTTATTATTTATTTCGTTCACTATGTTTTACTTAATTTCGTAGATGTTAAAATATTTAGGGAATCCATCCTATTCTAATTTTTTTTCGGTTATCGGCTTTGTGTATCTGTTCCCCGCACACACGGAACCACTGCATTAGCACGTCACTGTACACTGTACACTGTACACTGTACACGCTGCAACAGCCGGAGTCCTACTCTGATCTTATCGAATAGATAAACAGGGAGGCTGATTCTTACACTTGCATATTACTAGTAAATAACTATTTGATTATTTTGAAGTCTTGAAATCTATCAATCGTGTAAGCCCGATGATGTTTGTCAGACCTGGCAGCTGGCACAGACTACGGTCTATTTGGGCTGCAAATTGCAAACACCAGTTTTAATTTTTATCTAGTGCTTTGGCCTAAAATTTTGGTGTAAAATGTTCACTTTACATAAGTTTATATACAAATAAATAAGTAAAAATTGTCCTATTTCTTTCCAATTTCCAGTGGTGTTCATTGTGGTCTTAAATGAAAGATTTTGCGTGACTGCAACTTCTAGCAGGAGCAATCCAGACAATCATAATCTCTAAATGGACTCGAGTCTGCTTCGGCACCAAGCCGCGTATACAAACCTACCAATAACGGAACTGGGTCCAATATAAACTGCCATGCCAGCATGCCAGGTAAGTCCATCTTACCAACAATCGAAATCGCTATCAACTGGTTATGGAATAAAAAATAGTACCTACTTATGCATCTATTTCGGTGTCCGGGGTGGTCCGGGTCTCCTCTCAGAGTGAGAAGGGCTTAGTCCACAATGTTGCTCAAGTGGAGGTTTGCAGAATTTACACACCTTTGAGAAATATATACAACTAGGTGATGCCCGCGACTTTGTCTGCGTGGATGTAGTTTTTATAAATTCCGTGGGTGTTCCCACTTTGATTTTTCGGGATAAAATCCTTCCCCGAGATGCAAGCTATCTCTGTACCAAATTTCGTCACAATCGGTTGAACGGATGGGCCGTGAAAGGCTAGCAGACAAACAGACAGACAAACACACAATTTCGCATTAATAATATTAGTATGGATGATGAGATTGAAAAAATCGATGTTGGTTAGAGTTACCTTAGAAGCTGCATCTAAATCAAACAAACCGAACGGGCGGCGGGCTCCAAAGTCCAAACATCTGTAATAATTAGTTTTTACAGCCGTGACGTGAGTGGAGGCCGTTAACTTAACCTCATGAGTTGAGGAGTCGTACAAGAATGCCCGTTGCCCGTTGCCCGTTGCCACCCGCTCATGTCGGAGCAGCGGGGAGCATGTACAAACACAATAAACTACAAATACAAACTACCACAGACCACTGCCCCATACGTCTCGATTACTTGTTCATTTGTTTACTTGTCAAACTATAAACAATGAATTAACTAATGTTTAGTGTACTTCATACTTCATCAGAAAGTTACGCAATTTTTAAATGATGATGATTAAACAGCTTTAACTTAACTCATTGAATTTATAAGTCCAGATTTCATGGTTTTCCTTCCATTTAATTTATCAAGTATCTTAGAGAGATTTTGTCCTTATATTTATTGATCTTAATTCCTAACGATCCATGCAATAAAAGTACTACACGTTGTAATTTTTAACAGATTTTAGTCGGTTTGATTCCCGGGTGTGACAAATGAATTTTCGAAAATCTTTGAATGCAGTTTTCTTTCTATTCAAAAATAAAGGAATGTTTTCTTTAAGTAAAATTTTCTATCTACAGTATTAAGAGTACTTTCCCTTCAGGTGGCATTACAAAATTCCACCCTGTATAATCTCATCTTAAGTGCATTTTTCATGGAAATTGTTACTAGCACTATAAAAATTACATACCTACTTACTTACAATATTTTTTTCTGTCATCCGTGTGTCATCAGGTAGATTCTTGTGTATCTAGGTACGAGTATATATGTACACTTTATGCACTAGACTTAGAGCATGAAAAACAGATTTAGTCCGCTTACAGCCAACATAAAGAAGAACTTTACGAGCATGACAAGTGAATAGTATATTTTTAACACCTTTCAATTTAGTTTAATTAAGAGTACAACCGAACTAGCACTTATCCCACAGGTGGGCATATTCTTCGTTGCTGACAATGGGCTGATACTATAGCCTCATACATGTCAGAGCGCGCCGCCCGACTTTGTGTGGTGGCATGTGAAAGAAAACTGTAAATATTCGCGTGACAGTGCATATCGCGTGAGCCCTCAGCCCAGGGTTATGGTAATTCCTCTCACTGGAGATTACAGCATCTCACTACATATTAAACATTTGTTAACTACTTGTAACTTCTACTGTGCGACGGCAGTTACAGAAGAAAAACGGTTCAATTGCGTGTTTTCAATCGAAATACATAATGTTTTATCAAAGTAGCTATTGTATTTGTATTTGAATACAGGTTTCATCATATTATTTTATGGCGTTGTAAATTATTTGTAATTCCATTGTATCTTTTATTTGAAACAAGTTGACCCGCCCCGGCTTCGCTTGAGTGAATTTGAAAATCAGAGAACACCTACATGTAAAATCTGAAGTTTGTAGAGTTGTTGTTGGTATGTAGAGTTGTTTGTAGTTCGCACAGACTGTTGTAGTGGCTGCGTTTGTCGCAATGTTCGTCTGAGGATAGGTGACAGCTTCTTAGCTTTCCTTATCTCTGTAAGAGCATGCTGAGTCAGCAGGAACTTTGTGAAAAAACTTACGGCCTGAAGTTCAACCACAATCGGTGTAACAACAGTTCAACGCATCTGTAAATTGCATTGCGAACTTTAGCCTTTGGAAACGAAAGAAAGAATTAGAAATGACTTAGTAGGTATTCCACTAGATAGACAGACATCGTTATTATGATAGTAATTAATATTTTTAGCAAGCCAGACGTGACTGTAGGTCATCGAACTAGATAATAGGAAGTGTGCACTTTCCAACCTGTAACGGTTAATAACCATGACCCGATGATTAATTGCAGCAGCGATCATTGTGAGAGGTGCTGCGATCACGTACAATCGATGATCACGGAGCGAATCAATCACACGTTGTGATCAATTGAAGTACGAAGTGCGCCGCCGGCAACAATGCGGAGGATCGTTTGTGTAATGAGTGGTTTAATTAATTTGATTATTGGTCTCGCGATGGCCGACTGCCGATGCCGGCCATTGTGTGACCGAGATCATCATCATCATCATCAACCGATACACGTCTGCTGCTAGTCATAGGTCCACACGCCATACAGCGGCGCCCTGCGACTCCTTTCATATCTTCTGTCGTCTGTCTGTCTATCGCCAGAGCCACTCAACGGGCGATGGAGAGAGCTATGTGCGGAGTTTCTCTATGTGATCAAATCAGAAAAGAGGAGATCCGTACCAGAAGTACCAGAACCAGAGTAATGGACATATAAGTCAACGGGTTGCGAGGCTAAAGTGGCAACGGACAGGGCACAGTTTGAAAAACCAATAGACGTGGACGACCAATTCAGGTGTGCAGGTTTCCTTACAATGATGTTATGATTTTCAATTTCTCGAAACGCACATGACTCCGAAAAGTTAGAGGAGGGTGCCCGAGATCGAACCCCCGACCTCCCGAAAAGAAGACCGAAGTAGTGGTAAGAACGTGGTAATATAATATCCTTAGTAACAACAGTTGTTACTAAGGATAAGGATATATTAGTGATGTTATCTAACTTTTTATTGTTTGAAGTGGTGGTGGCCTACTTACTAATGGTGACCATGAGCTTCAGTGTCCAAAGATAACAATCTTGGAACACGAATGTCATGTGCCGTCCGCGTCGGCCACGGGCCAACATTCCGCAGCCAACCTACATAGTACATATACTACCTCCGGGCCCCGACTCCTGCCAACCGTCTAATGAGTCAACGTTTAATTAGAGCGATATCGCGGCGTGGGAGCGGCGCGGAGCGGGGCGGAGCGGAGCGGAGGGAGCCGCGGAATGTTCGCGACGGGTTTTTGGGTTTTACTTTTTGCGGTTCCCGGACCGACGCCATTTCGACTTCATAAAAATGTCGCTTTCAATCTTCGAGATTGCTAAACCCGCTGCCGAATGAAAAGGGTGTTTGATAACCAACATGTACAGGTTGTTTTTGTTTTTAGAGTTCCGTGCCCGAAGAGGCCGTCCGTCTGTCTGTAAGCGCCAAGCGCGCTGTATCCCATGAACCGTAATAAGTACATACTTAGTTGCTATTTTCACTGAGTGTGTATAGACATGCCTAATGTCGCTATAACAACACATAGTAAAAAATTCAAAAGTGTGCGGTCGCCAGTAAATTTAAAAAGTTACAAGTAGGTATATAATCTACGTCTACCGTCTATCTACTGGTACGGAACCCTTTGTGTGTGAGTCTGACTCGCATTTGACCGGTTTTTGTTGTATGTTTTGGCTGCATTTGACAAAACCCTAACAAATAAGCAACAAAGCATAATATAGATATGCAAATGAAATGAATTAGTGAACCCCGAAGACAAACGAGCTACATTAATGCGGTCTGCATCACAGATACATTGGCTTGCAGTTGTTTGCGTTCTGTCACCATTGCCTGACCAGTGGAACAATCCCATCTGATAACACACACACACACACACACACACACACTAACACGCATTCATTAAGGTTCTGTAGATAACACTTGCCAAATAATAAATGAAAATGAAAATGAAAATGAAAATGAAAATCTTTTTTATTCGTATAAACTTTTACAAGTGCTTACGAATAGTCGGATGCATCTACCGCAAAAAAGTCCTAAACATATTTAGGACTTTTTTTCTTCAGATACAAGTTAGCCCTTGACTGCAATCTCACCTGGTGGTAAGTGATGATGCAGTGTAAGATGGAAGCGAGCTAAACTAACGGAAGAGGTACTGGTTTCTATCACAGCATCGTACCGGAACGCTAAATCGCTTGGCGGCACGGCTTTGCCGGTAGCGTGGTAGCTAGCCAGGGCTGAAGCCTCCCATCAGTGATGTGGTTACCTAGTATCATAACTCTTTGCCTCCCATGAGTCCCACCCACAGACGTTTATCCACTCGTCGTCCACATTTGTTTACTACTCGGTGCTCCCACCAGACCAGCCCAGAAACTATAAAATTTTAAGCTCCTGCCGGGAATCGAATCCTGGACCTCTCACTAATAAGATCACAGCCCTTGCCCTTGTCGTCCTTCCAAAAGATTATATTAGTAAGTAAGTAGGAGAGAGGTAAAGCGGTATAGCCTAGTGGTTGAGACGTCCGCCTTCTCTTCGGGAGGTCGAGCTGAGTCCGGTACGGACATCCTCACATCTGATTCGATGAAGGAACTCTAATGGCGGCGGTAAGGCAGCGCTCACCAGATGTCGCCCCGCGTCCCACACGTCACGCGTCACGCGTCTCGCGTCACGCGGCCGTCAACATCGTCGGAACGCGCTAACGACGTTCGAATGAAACGTAACATACCTGGAGAGTGGAGACCTGGTGACTCATCCTCACTCCTCACTCCTCACCCTCCACCTGTACATACTGGCAGACATCCTTTTGCTCAATTTAATTCTAATTGAATTAAACAAGCGGACTTGATCAAGTATCAAGCAAACAAGTATTGAGCAGGTATCAAGACATGGAAAGGGGAAATTAAAATCTATACTAATAAATAAAATTGAAGTGTCTGTCTTGTAATTTCAAAATAACCTGATATTAAGCTCATGGTTATTTGAACTTTACCATAACTGAATCACACGTTTTTAAAAAAAATTGTGAGTGCGCAGTTTTTTGGTAGCATGGTGCACTCACCGTCGGATGGTCACACAAAAACAGGAGGATTAAGATAATTAAACCGATATTTCTCATTCCGATTACCATTAGCTGCAGCGATCCCAATCTCAGTCCGCTCCGTTTGATCACAACACATTCCTTCTACGTTTTATTTTATCATTAATAATATTTTGATATATCTCGGACGTATCAATTAAGTGCATTAGGCGTCTAATCCGGTATACGACCCACCGAATTCACAAACCTAATAAGCGAAAACCACCTTTGCTACGAAAGCGATAAATACTATAATGGTTTGTAAAGATTCTCCTTGTGGAAGGGTATACTTTAATAAGGAGGTCATGCACCCGGGATTACAAATCGAGTAGTGTGTTACGTCTAACGAATGTATGCTATATTAAGTCTTTTATAATATTATTGCTGCTAATCGTTTGAGTCTTTGAGTCGTTTTAAATGAAGCTCCATAAAAGCAATCAGTATTTGGAACAATCTCTCTGGTCCCAGAATCCAGAGTCAACTACATACATTTTTTTAATTTGTAAACGCGTGGCTGCAATCCAGGCTTGCTGGCAAGTGTGGTGCACTCTATAACGGAGCATGCTGAAGATGCCTCAGCCTAGGTATTTGATTTGCTATTTTGTGACTATTTTAATAAAATAACTGGTTTAGTGCTGCTTGACTGCCCAGTGGATCTGCTCAACCCAGAAGTCAGCCACATCTTCTAAGGATGCTCCGGAGTCGAAGTGTGTATTAGATTTGTTTGTCGTTTGGTGGTTACATTGCTTGCTTGGTTGCGTTGTTCCTGTAGACGTATGTACTAACAAAGTGGGCAGTGTATATTGCACGTTGCAGCTTGTAGCGTACAGATTTGTTCGTTTTGGGGAATTATAGCAAATTAAGCTTTTTATTCCTTGTGTGAATCCTTCTTTCGAACGCGCCATTTGAATAAACCTCCTCAGCACGAAAGTAACATCTTTGTCGGCAGCTTTTGTAACGTTTTGTCAAGGAAACGTTACGAATTACGAAGAAGCTTTATTATTGCACTGATTGTTGCGAGGTATAAGATGGGTCATGAAATAATGTCTCCTAAGCATAAATTATGTCTGATAAAAAATCATTTCCATACAATGATCTTGACGTTAACTTTGCGTAAGCGGAAAAGGACGTTCTAGCAATACTTAGACGCAAGTTAGTATCCGTCCAATGTAAGACTCAGTCAGACGCTTGGAATTGTTATCTTATTTTAAGCATCTTGGTGTTGATCACCTACATGTAACATGGTGTCTGTCATGTGGGGATTAGCCGTATATTATTGTTATAAGTCGTAAGTAGATCACGACTTTATGCTTGATTTCATTTAATAATTCTTTATTAAACCACTAGCTGTCTCACCGCGGCTTCACTCGGCGGGATGTGAACGTGTTCAATCGGTAGATCAAAATAAATGTTAATGAATGAGGTGTTGTTTGTTTGTTGTTACTTGGTTGTATGAAAGCCTATATGGTCGACAAATATATAAGTGAGTACACAAATATTACAGTGACTTTCTTTGTATTGTTAATATGTATGTGTATATTATAATGTATTATGAGGTAGGTTGGTATATCCGCAGAGTGACATGAGGTAGTTGTTGGTGAAGTTTCCACCTTCCGTCACCCGCCGCCGATACCACGATACCACGATACCACGATACCACGATACCACGATACCACGATACCACGATACCACGATACCACGATACCATCGCCTCCACGACCGCACATTTGCATACATTTACATGTTGTTGCCACTTGCCAGTGAAGGGACTACGCTATTCGTAATGTTATCCAAAAATAAATCGAACACAATAATAACATTATTATTTCATCATCGTCATAACCCATCGCTGGTCCACTATAGAGTCTCCTTTCAGATTGAGAACGGATTGACCATAGTCTACCACGCTGGCCAAGTGCGGCTCGGCAGACTGCACACACCTTTGAAATGATTATGGAGAACTTCTAATCCATGCAGGTTTCCTCACGATGTTTTTCTTCATCGATAAAGTAAGTAAGTGACGTTTAGGTAATTTCTTGAAACGCATATAACTCCGATAGTTAAAGGTGCGTGCCCGAACGAGCTCTGGACCCCCGACTACGAAGCCGACCACTTAACCACTAGGCTATCACCGCTTTAAGCACATTTGCATGCATTTACATATTGTCAGAGGACGCGAGCGCGCGACGGACGGCTTAGAGATCCTAAAATAGATCGAACACTATACTAATATTATACGCATGACTTGAATTAAGTATACAATTCACTAATCGAATTCAAATTAAATACAATATACTTAATTAAATTAGAAATAAATGTTAAAATTTTCCCACAAATATTTAAAAATGGCATTAGTAATACTAATTATACTAGCTATTATATATTCTGTGGTAATACGATATTATTTGCGAATTGGAAAATACACCTTCGCTCAAACTCGGCCTTGAAACGAAACAAAACACCGGGTTTTATTTTTGTATCTACGAGTAAGTAAAGACTTGGATGACAGCGACGTGCGACGTGCGACGTGCAGCGTGCGACGTGCAACGTGCGACGTGCGACGTGCGACGGAAACATGTACAAATTCAAATTTCTTTATTGCAAATCTGGGTAAACAGTGGAGATGTTACAAAAACAAAAAGTTATAGCCAAATTCTGCCTATTAGCATGCAATATGTTATGAAACACCAAACAACGTGTACATAGTCTTGTAGTACATAGTAGATGTACAACGTGGTTCCTGAAAGTCGTACCTATACTTACCATTTTTAAGAGTTTTAAAACATGACGTGTCTTCAGTCCGCAGTGCCGCACTAATCTCCGCACTACAATGGAAATTTTGTGCCTCCGAGGCAGCCTTCTAGTTGATAGATTTGATTAGCGCCTTGGAATTGTTTTTTTTTTTTTACCTACTTTTAATTGCCTACTGCGCAGGTATAAGTTTAGTGGATTTTACGCAAAATGATCCGTATGGCTTTGGTAACTAGGTAACTATCCTATAGCCACGGCTGGTAACTCAGCGAGTGTTCGTTTGCAAAATGTATTTATTTCTCGAGTCAAGTCTAAAGTGAAGCGTGTAAATCAAGACGATACATCTGGCAACACGATCTATCCGTCAAGACGATACATCTGGCAACACGATCTATCCGTCAAGACGATACATCTGGCAACACGATCTATCCGTCAAGACGATACATCTGGCAACACGATCTATCCGTCAAGACGATACATCTGGCAACACGATCTATCCGTCAAGACGATACATCTGGCAACACGATCTATCCGTCAAGTATTCGTAAAACGTATATAATTTACAGTTGTATGACAAATGTGATGCTGAAGCGGCGGCCATCCATCGCCGCTCCGCCGATGCTTCTTCACTGCTCTTCCTCGTAGGGTGTCCAACAATACTTGTTATTCCAGGATAATACTAGTTTAATAAAATTGCAGCATTTTTAAGGACTAATCTACTTATTCAAGCCCCAAAACGGTAATGGAATAACTCTAATCATTGTAATTTTATCAGTTAATTTTACAATATTTACATAACTGAGCCTCAGAACACTAACAAAATAATGTTGTCCATTTAAAGTAATTACTCACTCAGCGATTAACTGAAAATTGCATGAAATTCAAGAGAGGGCAGTTTTGTCACTTTTATGATAAACGGTTTGGAAAGCAGGTTCTACAGGGGCAACAAACTCAGCCGTTAGTTTTTGTCGCTAAGCATTGTTATGCTTAAATTATTCTTAAAAAATAAACATAGTTAATTCGGATTGATTCTGTATCATTAGTCCTGCTGTAGGGTCACCCTACTCGTGACGGCTCGGTTCCACAGACAGGAGAAGTCGTCCTAGTCCTCGCTAGACCCTAGCGGCTAGCGCTGGCTTCTCCGAATGGTTCCACACTTGCTCCACAGCGTGTAGATCGGACCTCGCACATTGTACAGCTTATTGTTTCCATTGCCTAATTAGTGTATTGTAATAGGTACTTACATAAGCATTCGCATTATCTTAAAATCACCTCAAATAATATGGGTTACTAAAATAGATACCTTAAACAAAATACGTCGCAATGAATCAAAATTTTAATTTGCTATAATCCGTTGGAACAGGTCGAAACTGTATGATGCAACATGCAGAATGCAAAATGCACCGCCCGCCCTCCCACTGCTAACCATGCAGGGAAAAGCAGTCACCAGGCAAGCAATACGCAGCACCACACAAATCCCAAAACACACTCGACGCACGTTTCGCCCCGACACCGGATCTTTGCAAGTGTGCATTGTAAGGTGTACATCTCCTGAGGATGCTCTGGTATCATAATACTATGAGTAGTCTCTGTTCAAATTCTGACTTCACTTTAAAAGGTCGTTTAAATGTCGTTAATTAAATACCAAAAATACCGACATAACAATACTAGCGGCAACGCCGCGCGCCGTCGGCTAAACTTTAACATTAATGATATAACTTATAAACGAACCGCTTCCATCTGTCGCAATAAAATGTTCCAACAATTTATTGTTCCTACATGTTACGATACTCCGAATCACCAATAAAATTAAGAATGGCCTACTTAAGGTGTAATTAAAGCCGGCTACCGAAATATTTGAGCTTTCTTCGTGTAATCGCGAGATGCCGGCAGCTTCTCGCAACTGTTGCATGCCATCTCTACTGATGATAGATGCAGTGGCATTAACATTCCTTGTGGGGGCTATAAAATGGGCAAAACCTGTAAATAATGGATGCATTGGCATATAATTAGTATAGTACGCGACAGGTCGAGATGACCATCGGGGAGGGAACGCCCCGCACAGCCCCTGCGCTAACCCGATGCGGTAAGAATAAAATCCTTGTAAAGTGTGTATCAGAACACGTATAAGGTTGGCTTCCGGGGATGTCATCATCATTATCATGATCAACCCATTGCCGGCGCACTACTGAGCACAGGTCTCGTCGCAGAATGAGAAGTATATAGCTGGCCATAGTTAGCCACGCTGCGCTAGTTACTTGACAGTTCGCTGACCTTTGAAAATATTATGGAGAACTCTCAGACATGCAGGTTTCCTTATCATGCTGCAAGTGATATTTAATTTCTTAAAACGTACATAGCTCTGAAAAGTTACAAGTGCGTGCCCGAGATCGAACCCCCGACCCCCCAATAGCAGGATGACGTTGCAACTACTCGGCTATCTCCGTGGCCATGCTACAGCTACTACAGCCACTACAGCCACTACAGTCACTACAGCCACTACAGCCACTACAGCCACTACAGCCACTACAGCCACTACAGCCACTACAGCCACTACAGCCACTACAGCCACTACAGCCACTACAGCCACTACAGCCACTACAGCCACTACAGCCACTACAGCCACTACAGCTAGATGCGGAAACTTTAGCGGTCATTATTTCTTAAACCGAAGTTTATTTGAGAAATAATTTTCTAAGAAACTGAATATTGATTTAAAGTTACTCGAGGGCTAAAGTAAATTCATTATTTAAATTTATGTTTTGTACTTTAAATACTATTTTATACCTATATATCTACCCTATCCTACTAGAGGATTTTAAGAAGTTATACTAAAGCGAATCCGGGGCGGGCTAGCTAGCCAATAAAATAAAAAAATAAAAAGGGAAATAATTAATTATGTCCATGATTATAAAAATATTGAATTACACATTGATATTTGTCCAATAGATTGCATCTAAATGACGTCTGCAAATGCAAAAGATATAAATAACACATAAAAGCAGTATTTATGGTAATATGATTCGTCGGTCGTATATTGTTATGTGTCGACGAACGTTCGGCAAATCTAAAACTAATAATATGCTTGACCTACGACCTTACGTTATGAATCGACAATCGATGCTAATTCACACAAAGTTATTCTCCACCGTCCGCGTCCACCGAACAGCTCGCGACAAGGAACTAGGAAAGGCACGCGTTGATGTCTTTTATTCATAACTCGAGAATGCGGAACACATTTTCACTTTTTTCGAAACATTATTTTTAATTTTCAACCATCAACAAATTGTAGGTGATTTTAATGTGTTATTGTTGACCCTTGTCGCCATGTACGGTCAGAACTGTATGAATAATTAATTTATATGTACATAGGTATATATAACTAGGTAGTTGTTTTCGGCGAATACGTCTGCGTACAATTTCAGCACTCTTATAGCAGTAGTGCATTATTCCTACGAGGTAAAAATTGGCTATGAGGGTCTTTAGACAGTTAATTATCTTATAATCTAAATTTTATCAATCTGTCTAATATTAAAAGAGTAACTGGGCAAACTTTTGTAGTTATATAGTATAATTGGAACTTGATAGCTGACATTTTATAAAAAAAATCTATTATGATATTATAGACAATTAATGAGGTTTTTCGAAACTCTATAAGGAATAAAGGGAAATTATATTTTTGCCGAGCGAAGCCGCGGGCAGTTCCTATTATATTAATATTATTACGTTTGGAAATGATATAATTAACGCTAACAATGATTTAAAGTGATTTAAAAACATAATTTAATGTTGTTTGTTAAACTTAAGCCCCATAAAAATGAATTATGTCTCTTATCGGGCGAGAGCATAGGCTTTAACTATCGGTTCGTGACATAATGTGTATATGTAAGGTAAATGTGTTATGGTAATTTATTATAATTGGGCCCCTTTCAATGGGACGACAGGTATTTAGCCATAAACATACTGAACAGGTAGTCAGATACAGCTGCTATTTTTCCATTACATCAGAAAATAAGTTCAAAAAGTTATTTGTTATAACTTCATTTAATTCGCATAACGTTAGATACACTAACTACATTTATTATGACTTATCACTACTTGCTAGAGCAAAGTAACAGTTTACATAAATAGAAATATACCTACCTAAGGAAAATTTCCAAAAATAAAAAAGCATTATTATATTCTCAAGGACTGAAGCAATCTCTCAATCTAGATTGAAGCATCTTAGAAAGACGAAGTTCACGAGCATTCGGCAAATCTTAAAGTTCATTCAGGTATCATAAAATTAATTTAGTGACCTTAATGCGAAAGTTTGTTGGTTTATTGGTTTGTCCTTCAATCACGCCGCAACAGAACAACCGATCGATGTGATTTTTTGAATGAGTATAGTTAATGATATGGAGAGTAACATTAGCATTTTCATCCCGGAAAGACAAAGAGGTCCTCGCGCGATTTGTAAAACCTAAATCCACGCAGATGAAGTGCCGGCATCAGCTAGTGTGTTAGAGAATTACGTAACGATTACTATTGAGTGACAGTTACGTGCTGTGGCGGCACGTGGCGGCGCGGGGCGGCACGTGGCGGCGCGGGGCGGCACGTGGCGGCGCGGGGCGGCACGTGGCGGCACGTGGCGACGTCACGCGTCGTCTCGCCTTTATGATATCAGCCCGCTGCCCGTTATCTATTATAGACTAGCTTATGCCTGCGACTTCATCCGCGTGGACTACACTAATTTTAAACCCTATTTAACCCTTTATATCGATTCAAAAACCTTTCTGAGCGGATGTCTACGTCATAATAGCTATCTGCATGCCAAATTTCAGACCGATCCGTGCAGTAGTTTGAGCTGTGCTTTGAAAGATCACTCAGTCAGTCAGTCAGTCAGCTTTTCCCTTTATATTTATAAGTAGATACAAATGTAGAATAGATTAAAGTTTTAAATCTGTGCCATTCTAAACTGTTGACTATTTCGACAGATAGGCATTATTTACTATATTATCATTTAGTAGCTAATCCCCGCGCCGCGTCCGCGTGGATTTTAGTTTTTAAAAATCCCTTGGGAACTTTTTCTTTGGGTTAAAAAGTAGCCATGTTACTCTTCATCCTTTCAAAATAACATCTTTATATCAAAATAACATCTTTATAACATCTTTATATCAATATGAAAATAAGTCGATTGGTTGACAAACAAACAAACACTGTTACTGTTATTAGTTTAAAGATTGTGCTCTGTTATTGCGTACCTATCCAATGTCCAATAAAAAACCAAATATCCTTTATTCAACTGTAACGTCCGTCCGTAAGTCATAATACAAGTTACGTATGCCAGTTTTTGCCGTTTAAGATGAGGCATTGTCATTTCCCGGAGGGCGCGCAAAAACCTCCGCGCCGGCCCTCCGAGCCCTCCGACACGACGACACAATGCCACCGCAGGTTACGGCCCTCTGAGGATATCGGCGAGAGCCGCAAAAACCCCAACGTATTTATATTGTGTACATTTGACGCAACACAAATGGACCCTTGTTTTCGGAAAGCGATGCGTTGTAGACTGCGGCGGGCTCTGCGTGCTCTGTACTTAGCTGAAATGTCCCGCAAAGGTATTGCTCGCATAAGTGCATCAAATATAGTAGATTGTATAACAAGGGCATAAAACAAACCATCTTCACAAAACTTCATTTTAACAAAACTTTTTACCTTTTATGTACCTGACCAAAGGCGAGGATAAAATAAAAGTGTGTGTGATAAACGAGTAAGTATCCGCATATAGAGCTTAGTAACCGCATTGTGCTTTGTGCGGCGTCGCGTCGCCACACGCTGCAGCGTGCAGCAGTGTGCAGTGCAGTGTGGGCGCAGGCCGGCTCATTGTTGGCTGTCAACCGATCTCGAAAGCTTTCGTTGAAACGACTCACAGACCGCAGACTGTGGACACCTTTGTGCGGCGTCGCCACACGCTGCAGCGTGCGGTGCGCGGGCGCAGGCCGGCTCATTGTTGGCTGTCAACCGATCTCGAAAGCTTTCGTTGAAACGACTCACAGACCGCAGACTGTGGACACCTTTGTGCGGCGTCGCCACACGCTGCAGCGTGCGGTGCGCGGGCGCAGGCCGGCTCATTGTTGGCTGCCAACCGATCTCGAAAGCTTTCGTTGAAACGACTCACAGACCGCAGACTGTGGACACCTTTGTGCGGCGTCGCCACACGCTGCAGCGTGCGGTGCGCGGGCGCAGGCCGGCTCATTGTTGGCTGTCAACCGATCTCGAAAGCTTTCGTTGAAACGACTCACAGACCGCAGACTGTGGACACCTTTGTGCGGCGTCGCCACACGCTGCAGCGTGCGGTGCGCGGGCGCAGGCCGGCTCATTGTTGGCTGCCAACCGATCTCGAAAGCTTTCGTTGAAACGACTCACAGACCGCAGACTGTGGACACCTTTGTGCGGCGTCGCCACACGCTGCAGCGTGCGGTGCGCGGGCGCAGGCCGGCTCATTGTTGGCTGTCAACCGATCTCGAAAGCTTTCGTTGAAACGACTCACAGACCGCAGACTGTGGACACCTTTGTGCGGCGTCGCCACACGCTGTAGCGTGCGGTGCGCGGGCGCAGGCCGGCTCATTGTTGGCTGTCAACCGATCTCGAAAGCTTTCGTTGAAACGACTCACAGACCGCAGACTGTGGACACCTTTGTGCGGCGTCGCCACACGCTGCAGCGTGCGGTGCGCGGGCGCAGGCCGGCTCATTGTTGGCTGTCAACCGATCTCGAAAGCTTTCGTTGAAACGACTCACAGACCGCAGACTGTGGACACCTTTGTGCGGCGTCGCCACACGCTGCAGCGTGCGGTGCGCGGGCGCAGGCCGGCTCATTGTTGGCTGTCAACCGATCTCGAAAGCTTTCGTTGAAACGACTCACAGACCGCAGACTGTGGACACCTTTGTGCGGCGTCGCCACACGCTGCAGCGTGCGGTGCGCGGGCGCAGGCCGGCTCATTGTTGGCTGCCAACCGATCTCGAAAGCTTTCGTTGAAACGACTCACAGACCGCAGACTGTGGACACCTTTGTGCGGCGTCGCCACACGCTGCAGCGTGCGGTGCGCGGGCGCAGGCCGGCTCATTGTTGGCTGTCAACCGATCTCGAAAGCTTTCGTTGAAACGACTCACAGACCGCAGACTGTGGACACCTTTGTGCGGCGTCGCCACACGCTGCAGCGTGCGGTGCGCGGGCGCAGGCCGGCTCATTGTTGGCTGCCAACCGATCTCGAAAGCTTTCGTTGAAACGACTCACAGACCGCAGACTGTGGACACCTTTGTGCGGCGTCGCCACACGCTGCAGCGTGCGGTGCGCGGGCGCAGGCCGGCTCATTGTTGGCTGCCAACCGATCTCGAAAGCTTTCGTGGAAACGACTCACAGACCGCAGACTGTGGACACCTTTGTGCGGCGTCGCCACACGCTGCAGCGTGCGGTGCGCGGGCGCAGGCCGGCTCATTGTTGGCTGCCAACCGATCTCGAAAGCTTTCGTGGAAACGACTCACAGACCGCAGACTGTGGACACCTTTGTGCGGCGTCGCCACACGCTGCAGCGTGCGGTGCGCGGGCGCAGGCCGGCTCATTGTTGGCTGCCAACCGATCTCGAAAGCTTTCGTGGAAACGACTCACAGACCGCAGACTGTGGACACCTTTGTGCGGCGTCGCCACACGCTGCAGCGTGCGGTGCGCGGGCGCAGGCCGGCTCATTGTTGGCTGCCAACCGATCTCGAAAGCTTTCGTGGAAACGACTCACAGACCGCAGACTGTGGACACCTTTGTGCGGCGCCGCCACACGCTGCAGCGTGCGGTGCGCGGGCGCAGGCCGGCTCATTGTTGGCTGCCAACCGATCTCGAAAGCTTTCGTGGAAACGACTCACAGACCGCAGACTGTGGACACCTTTGTGCGGCGTCGCCACACGCTGCAGCGTGCGGTGCGCGGGCGCAGGCCGGCTCATTGTTGGCTGCCAACCGATCTCGAAAGCTTTCGTGGAAACGACTCACAGACCGCAGACTGTGGACACCTTTGTGCGGCGTCGCCACACGCTGCAGCGTGCGGTGCGCGGGCGCAGGCCGGCTCATTGTTGGCTGCCAACCGATCTCGAAAGCTTTCGTGGAAACGACTCACAGACCGCAGACTGTGGACACCTTTGTGCGGCGTCGCCACACGCTGCAGCGTGCGGTGCGCGGGCGCAGGCCGGCTCATTGTTGGCTGCCAACCGATCTCGAAAGCTTTCGTGGAAACGACTCACAGACCGCAGACTGTGGACACCTTTGTGCGGCGTCGCCACACGCTGCAGCGTGCGGTGCGCGGGCGCAGGCCGGCTCATTGTTGGCTGCCAACCGATCTCGAAAGCTTTCGTGGAAACGACTCACAGACCGCAGACTGTGGACACCTTTCTGCGGCGTCGCCACACGCTGCAGCGTGCGGTGCGCGGGCGCAGGCCGGCTCATTGTTGGCTGCCAACCGATCTCGAAAGCTTTCGTGGAAACGACTCACAGACCGCAGACTGTGGACACCTTTGTGCGGCGTCGCCACACGCTGCAGCGTGCGGTGCGCGGGCGCAGGCCGGCTCATTGTTGGCTGCCAACCGATCTCGAAAGCTTTCGTTGAAACGACTCACAGACCGCAGACTGTGGACACCTTTCTTTGTAAATAATATAATAATAATAATTGAAAATCTGTTGGGATCCGGAACCGTAGAAAAGTTGCATGACTACTTATTAATTAGCTCGCAATTAATTACGCACACAATACTCCAATAAGATGCGCAAAACATAGAAAATAAAAATGTCAATAAGTATATTTTATTTAGACTTACACTTTTAGACCAAAGCACTAGATAAAAAGCCGAGACTGGTGTTGGCAGTTTGCAGCCCAAATATAACTTTAAGGATTTGGTAACTAAAAAACAAGTTTTCAAAAGCTCTTAAAAATAATAAATTTCGTTTTCGGAACGGCTAAGTGCTAACGTAAGTAAACATTCGCTCATTCAATCATCGCGAAGAATTTATCAGAAAAATTGTTTACACTAGTATCGTATACAATATCAGCAATGACTCATTACCAATATTTTTCGAAATTACTTTAAAATAATAATTAATTTTTTTTGAAATAATGATTATTACGATAGAAAGAGATTAATCTTTTCCTAATTAATATTTATCTCTTTGTATCGTATCCAATGGATCATATTAATGAGATTCGGAGTTAACATCGTATCTTGTCCCGACACTTGACGGATAGTCAGTTTTCCGCGCGCCGTGTAAACCAGTGTAGCTAAGTGTAAGCTGGGCTGATAGGCTGCTATCTGTTACAAGCACTGTTCTCGCGTGTTATCTGTTATCTGTCAGCATCAGGTTCACTCGATCAAAGCCAACAGTGGACGTGTTTTAGAAACACTAAGTAGAACCAGAAGTCGGTACCTGGGAGTATTGGTACAAAAATTACATATTGACTTCACGTAAAAAGGCCTTTGATCTTGAACTTGCGCAGTGTGTGAATTTATCGATCTATGTGAGTTGGGAGCGAGGTGAGGCTGTGTATGCCGTCGCGCATTGGCTCATCAGCTCAACTAACTAATAGTACGAGTTACTAGGAACTCAGTTTCAGAAAGGATCTGAGCATAACAACCTACATACAGGTAGGTAGGTATATTAACATAAAAAACAGGGTATGAACACCTTTTAGTAACTACTTAATAAAGTATTGCCAAAGTTTTAGCTGCAGGCTACGAAACTCTACTTCATCATTATATTTTTATTGTAAAAATGCGAGTTTCAATAATAACTGCGAGTTAAACATTACACTCACCAGGTAGACGCGTAGTACAATCTAGGCTAGGTATACGTACATAGCCGCAGATCTTATAAAACAATTGATATGAAAGCAAACGGAGCGTCGCGTTATCTGTCCCCCTAATATTGTGCAGTTTAGTGTGCGCGTGCGCGTGCGCCGAGTGCGCAATTAGTGCGCAGATAACACGCGACACACTTGCGTCGCCCGTCTCTGCGCTGTACCGTCTGTGCATGTTAGCTTTTAGTTGTAGAGGCTTGGACACACGGAGAGCGACGACGCAGCGACGCGCGATATCAAGTCTACATACATTACCATTGTAATGGAACAGGTATGTATGAAAGCGCTCACGCTGGGGAGTGAGCTGAGCTACTCCCGTGTGATGTTGGGAGTACCTACTGTCGGAGAGCACGCTGTGGCAGGTCACTCGGCAGCAAGACCCGCGATGTGCGAACAACGCGAATCAACATTAGGTATTACTAACGTTATTTTTTTTCAAAATAATAAATATTTTAGGCAGTCTTGCGGCGGAATGAATGTATGTCATTTATTCAAAACGTCCTGCGAAGATCGCCTGATAAAATACTTCTGGAAAACTCCCAACAGGGCTAGTCGCCGGGCGATCTATCATTCATGCCAAGATCGCGTTTATGCCAATGTGACAAACCTTTGACATTGCTTCTTCACCTTACACTAGCAGAGTACAGACACTAACACATAAATTATCTCATTCCTTTAATGACTACAAGAGCACTCATTAAAAGGATTAATTGATAAACAGTTTTTCGTTTTGTAAGTCTTCTGAGTCGGTTTCACAATATTCCCTCAAGGAACGTCGGCAGAAAGTTAATACGATTGTAAGACGTTAGACGAGGCTGCAAACAAAGAAACATAAAAAGCGACTTCGATTAGCAAACTTATACACGAGATGAAGTTGAAACAAAGAGCATGTTTTTACCGCGAGGGTGCAGGTGAGGGGGGGGTGAGGGGGGGCGAGGGGGGGGGGGGGGGGGGGCAGGACGGGAAGAAAGTAGATAATTCGGTAAGTCATAATCGGTGGCTGACGTGATACAAAAACGTCTGCAATGCGCCCCGGACTGCCCGCACCACGAGCCCGAGAACCTGTCGCCGCAGGCGGCCCGCGCGCGGGGCGGCCCGCACGCGGGGCGGCCGGCGGGCTACAACACAATATGTTCTATGCAGCTGTGCTGACTGCCGACTGTTCCGCATGGGCTACGGCAGACGACTCTGTAGTGAGAGACGTATAAGTCGCCCACTGCCGCTTCGCAGGCGCTATGCACCGTCGCGCGTCGCGCGTCGCGCGTCGTCCGTTTACATAATATTATACACTCTGCAGAGCTATAACTCTTTCGCGAACTTTGTCAGTTCCCTGCTACAATTTTCCTACATTTCATTCTATCCTTTGCTTCTTTTTCACCTATTCGACTTTCAAAAAGTGTACCTTGTAGGTACACTATACCTACAACAATTGGTATTTTGAAAAATCAAAACCGGTCTTACTCACAAACGCATGGTTCCGTACCATCGTGCAAGAAATACTTTTTTTGTGATGTACCTATTATACTACAAATTGTCATTTTTTGGATTCTTCCCCGTTTTATAAGAGATTGGTATCTGCCAAAGTTGATGATTGTACGTGGATGGGAGGTACCGTAGAGGTAAGTTTAGATTCTCTAGACGGGACTTGACAGACGACGTAAATATCATATTCTTTTTTCTCTGGAGATATGAAATCCTAATAAAGCCTAGATTGGCTAGAGATGCAACAAGGTTGTAGCGTCCTACGGCCCCGTGTGCGGAGGTCCTGCGGCGGAGCGCGCACCTGCGCCCGCGGCCGTCGACCCCCGCCCGCCGCCGCCCCGCACCTCAGCCCTCACGCGATGCGCAGCCTCCGATCTGCACCACTACAATCACTCCCGAACGTTTATCTGCCATTCAGTAACATCGCACGAGGTTGCCGCGCGGTTTTTGTTGCACGATACTGTCTCTTCGTCCTCACGTCGCGCGTCGTACTCGTAACGTACCTATAGTCCGCGACACATTGGGATGGCAATCAGGGTGTGAGGCGGCGGGGACGCCCCGCACACCCACGCTGTCCCGCACCGGGTTAGACCGTGGGCTGTGCGGGTGTGCGGGTGTGCGGGGCGTTCCCTCAACCTGTCGCGTACTAGATAGGTACTTGATTTTAAACCAGTGTCTGCTTATTTATGAAACTACGAATACGGGGCAGACAATTACGATTTCTACCGGCGCGGTGCAAGACACACTGTTATATAATGATCCAACGAGCTCAGATTTTCAGCTATTAATATTATTATTTCGATTACATAGATAGATACATAATAATTATGCTGGATATATCCAGCAGTAGAGGCCTCTCTATTGATAATGTTCATGATGACGATTCCTTGTGCGTTCAAACATTTTTTAACGAATCTGAATTTAATAAAAATCGCATGTAAGGGCAGCTCGTGCTCCAAGTCACAATAAAAACAAGGTTTGATGGCGATGGATCATGGAAGCTAGTGTACGACTTTGTACCATTGTTGTTGGCTCAAGGCGGTGTCGACCCTTGACTTTACGTGGTCTGACTCAGGTAAGTTGGAGTAGAAGCTACGAGTATGTGCGCTAAAAGCGTTTACACACGAACTACATCAGCATTCTATTTGTAGCTTTGATCAGAGATCAGCGAGTTGTAATAAGTAACTAGGTACTTATACAATATTATAATCTATTTTCTTGAGCCTTGTAAAAGAAAACATGCGGCATGCGTATTGCATGCCGCATGCGGTGGCACTTGGCAGCTACGAAGCCTGGTGGTCCGAAAACCAGAAGTTAATGTAAACTAGCAACAAGTGCTTGTTTCCCAACACTTAACAAGCATTTAAGTGTAAAGGAAATGTTATTTAAGTAGGATGTGGTGACTGTCAAAACTCCCAACGTGACGCGGCGCATTCACCAGTGTTTACAAGTATTTATACGTATTTATAGGTATTTATAGGTATTTACAGGGAACAAAGCCGTGCGTGCGCTGGGTTCCTGCGCGAGGTTGCTGCCGACTTCAATTTCCTACACAATGGGTCGCTGGGAAGGGTTAATTAAACTGTGTTTTTTGCGCGCCATGATACCGCGGCTCGGGGGAGGGTAGAGGGGGAGGGGGGAGGGGAGGCACACGCAGCGCGGGGAGAGTCTCGTAAACGCTCAAATTTAATTTATTATCGTTTCTCGCGCAGGGCTGAGAAGTGAGAGTCGTACGCAATACGCATGCGCGGGAAGCGTGACACGCCTTCTGAAGTTCTGAGCGGGAAGTCACGTCAGAAGTCAGGAGGTACGCTTCAGTACCCTTGACTTTTAACATAACTATAACAATATTGCAGGCAAGTTATTGTGGGAGCCGTGACAGGCTAATGGTTAAGACGTCCGTCTCTTAGTCGGCTAGTAAGGAAGTTCGCTCGTTCGTTTAAACAACGCGCATACTTCACTCCGAAACGCTAGAGGCCCGGTTCTAACTTCAACTGTGAAGAAAAACATCGCGAGGAAATCTGCATTGTAAGCTGTAAGCGGCAGCCCTGTCCCGCGATGTGGCGCGTAATCGGATTTATTACGAGCGGGCCGAGCGGAGCCGACCACAAAAACGCTTGTGAGCGGACACGTAATAGCGGACAAGCGGACGGATCAGTTCAATTAGACGCACAATGCGAGAGACGTGACCCGACGCGACCGAACCACAATGCCACAAGCCCAGAGCGTTTAGCCATCGCCATCTCAACCTGTCGCGGACGGCGGACTACAGCAGGGAGGTGTCAGTTGAGAGGAATGAGGATAGCTAACATCCGCAAAAGTTCAATACTATTTATGAATTCCTTTAAACAGCGCGGCGCGGCGCATGGGACATGGCCAGTGGCCAGTGGCCAGTGGCCACGTCGGCACTAGGTACTAGGTAATAGGTGTCTATATAACGTTACATTAGCATTGCTAATTAACCTTTATTTATAGAGCTTGTTTTAAATAAATAATGAATTCAATTTCCAATAAATTAATTTGAACAGCAGTGGTACCGTTTTATGATATTAGATGTCCGCCATTTTATGATATCTAAAGTATTGGGACATTGGGTAATCATCAAAGAACCTTGATTTTGAAGGAAAGTGGGAAAGTTGAAGAGACAGAAGAATTGTTGACTTAAGCTCATCGTCATCAACCCGTCGTGGCACACTACTGAGCACGGGTCTTCTCAATATGAGAAAGATCTCAGATGATTTAAACTACAAAACTGAATAACAAGAGATGATCACATTTTTATTCAATCAATCAGTCAATCAGCCTGTTTGCGTCCACTGCTGGACATAGGCCTTCCCAAGAGCGCGGCACCACACACGATCCTCCGCCTTCCTCATCCACCTATTTCCCGCTACCTTCTTAAGGTCGTCAATCCAGCGGGTTGGAACTCGTCCCCCAGGGTCCCACACTGCGCTTGCCGCATTTTTATTAGTTATGTTTTAAATAGATGTAGCTAAAATATTTGTCTTAGTACGTAGGGCAGAAAATTCATTAAAGGAAATTCTTTTAAGTCTACTCTGAGCAAACAGAAGGTACAAAGGAGTACAAGGTAAACTGTCACCACTAAGCAGACAACCTACAAATTATAGTACACACAAATGTTAATTACAACTCAGTACCTGACAATACAAATCGATCAGCGACTCGTCAGAGCTTAAACTTAATCAATACTTAGTTATTAATCAAGTGAAGGTTTATTGGGAAACACATTTGAATCGATATAAATCACTTTGTCGATATAATCCGCTTTCATTATGAGAATTCATTACGCTCAATCGTTTCTGCGCTGCGCCGCTTATTGTGGCAAAGATTGAAGGAAAACATGGACAGAGCCCTCGTGGAAACAAATGCTGATAGAAGTGAAGCTACCACGAAATTCACAAACAAGAAGACAAAATGTTAGACGAGATAGAACTAAGATACAGGGGCGTAGACTCAGCAGGCAGGCGAAGCTTTCGTATAGCAAAATTTTTGTATGAGTGGATGACTGACAGCAGCAACCACAGTGTATATATTTTTAGCAGACCAACACGATATTTACTTAGATTCTTCGGTCTCAGTCATCATCATCACTCAACTCATCAGCCACCCACTACTGAGCATGGGTTGCCTCTCTCAGAACGAGAAGGGTTAGGCCATAGTCTGCCACGTGGCCTAGCCAAGTGCGGATAGGCAGACTTCACACACATTTGAGAACATTATGGAAAACTCTCAGGCATATAGGTTTCCTCGCGATGTCTTCCGATATTTAATTGCTTGAAAGTTCAAACGCACAATCTCCGAAAAGTTAGAGGTGTCCGGGATCGGACCCGTCAGGGGTTAGATTCAGGGGTTCGGAATCAATAGGAGGCACACGTCTGCAGCCATTCACGATTAGATAATACCTAGTACTTCGTAAGTAGAGTCATTTGATTTCGAATTATTGACAGGCCATTTCCTGTGTAAGTTTTCTGTTAGTCTGAGGCGGAGACAGCGGCGACGTGGCGATAAGCGCGGACATGTCGCTTGTCTGCTCGTTGCATGTCGCATGTCGGTGACGCAGCTCGTTGCTCAACGCGGCTGCAGCTGCAGGTGCTCATTGACATCAACCCAGGCGCAAGAAGCTGCTGCACTCAGGAGGCGCAATAAGTACTACGGCAGAGTGAACTAGAGTGACGAAACTCTCAGTTTTGATCCTGAATCGACATCTGTCAAATCTGGGTAGTGAAATTAAATAGGCATACCTAGTCGTTTCATAGCCTATCTAGCGTCAAATGCGGGTAACATTTGACGCCTGCCAGTGTAGGCGAAGCCTCGACGTTTTGTGGTAACTGTCGTGAACTGTGACCTTGGCCTGTGAAAGTTCGTACAAGAGACCTATGTCCAGCGGTGGACGTCTATCAGTTGATAATGATGACAGTCCATCTGTATGTCACATCTGAAATTATGCCTGGCAATTGGGGCTCGTCGTAAACGAGGTCGATACGTCGCGCGTCGTGCTTCGTCGGTCGAAGCCAAGAACGACGACAAGTGCGGTAATGCGGGAACGAGGCGCGCGACGAGCCTTCCGCTCTGAGGCACGACGCACACGTGCAGAGTGAAGGCCATCTTACGCTGCATCATCACTTGCCAGCAACTCTGATTGCAGCCAAGCGTTACTCTATAAATTAAACTACAAATGATGTAGATGTAACTACAAATTCACGGTTTTCGGATTTTTTCCTTTACTTGTGCTATCTGGCAAATTTCATGATTCTAGGTCAACGGGATCTATAGGTTTTTTTGACAGACACGGCAGACAGACAGACAGACGGATAGACAACAAAGTGACCCCATAAGGGTTCTTTTTTCCTTTTGAGATACGGGGAACCCTAAAAATGGACAAATTTAAATGACAGAACAACTGAGATTATTTGTTCGTCCACGGCAGTCGGCACCGCTATCACAGCTTAGGAAGGGAACGTTCGGCACCCGGCACCCGGCACCCGGCACCCGGCACCCGGCACCCGGCACCCGGCACCCGGCACCCGGCACCCGGCACCCGGCACCCGGCAGTCGCACAATGCAAGCTTCGCGTTTCCACAGAGCAGCCGAGAAGGATTTATTGGGAGATGCTATCGCGATCTGTTGCTGCATTCGGCGATGCCGGGCACTGGCGAGGTATCTTATCAGCACCGCGCGATACACGCGGCGCGCCGTACTGCGATGTAAATGAGCGCCGGTGTAATTAGCCGTGTTGCGTCACGTTACTGTACTACTGCTGTACAGACATACCGACTGCCCAGCCCTATTTAGGTCGGCAGCCGATATTTACCCACGTTTGTACCTCGCGTGAGGGTCTAGCAAGTAGGAACCCTCCATATAATGTTTAATAGCTTACGCTCGCGATTTCGTCCGCGTGGAATACATACATTTCAAACCCCCATTCAACCCACTTAGCCCCCTAAGTGGGTTGAATGGGGGTTTGAAATGTATGGGTGAGGGAATATTGAAAAATTAATTCTTGATGGATACCTACTCTTTACAAAGAACACACCCTCCAAATTTTATCTTTAGGCATCAGCGGTTTCGGCTGTGCGTGTATATATGAGTCAGTCATGACCTTCTGCGTTGAGGGTAACGATGAGAGACTATAGCCTACTTGATGGGTAAGGGTCTGAAAGCATCCCAGGTCAAAACTCCCGTAGCAGTTCTTCGATTTTTTGGGATAAAAAGTATCCCTTATAACTATGTTCGGGATGCAAGCTATCTCTGTACCTACCTAGATGATAACCGTGATTTTCTGGGACAAAAAGTACCATCAGGGAAACAAGTTTTCTCTGTACTTGCCAAAGTCAAAATCGGTGAAATGTGTCGTGAAAAGCGCAGACAGACGAACTTTTATGTAAATCTAGACTCAAGAGGCAAGTTGACGAGCGACGGACGAGCCGAGTTGACGTGTTGGGATGTCCGTCGATGCATAAAATGAGATTATGATCGTCCGCTCGGAGCAATTGGGCCAGATAATCGCCTCGGTAATTAAGTGTGCGTAAAAACGGTCATAGTGAGCGCCTGCCCGAGCGCACCCGTGCGGAACACTGCCCGTTCCGCACCCGCCGCACGCCGCCGCACGCCGCCCGCCGCACACAGCTGCCTCGTCGGACATCGATGCCGGATCGAGCTCACTTACACGGGATCAATTACACGCTCGATTTACATGACATTATCTCCTTTTTGTGATACCTGTTAGTATAATAAATACTGTGTATAATATAAGATGCGTATAATAAGTACATCATTTCCTGCACTTTGTTGCGATAAAGTAATGTAAACCTTGTGTTGTTTTCGTTGAGTTATCAAATTGCTGCTGAGTGAAACACGTGCGCTCTCGCTTTTGTATAAATCGACAGTACCTACCTACTAATGTGAAATTATATTTGTTTGTCTCTTAGCTTCTCACGTCCCATCTGAATAACCAATTTGAAGGTACAGCTTATTATAACATCTCGGGGATGGACAAAGGCTACATTCTATCCCGGAAAGTCAGAGTTTTCACGGGATTTTTAAAAATATAAATCCATGTAAATGAAGTTGCGATTTGATTGCTTAAAACGCACATAGCTTCAAAAAGCAAGAACCTAGAGGTGCGTGCCCGGGATCGAACCGCGGACTGCCGGATAGCCGGCCGACGTGTTCTCTGCTGAGCATCCACTGCTTGTTATCAGATTTAGCTGTACTTATGTACTTGGTTGGGAATCCACAGCGACATTGGAAAAGTCTCCCATAACATGAAGTGTTAACAAGTATGGGGAATGATCGGGTTTCACGGTTACCACTCGGTAGCTAATCGCGCAGATCAATAGAGCCGCCGACCCAGCCCTTTGACGACACGCCGCACGTCACGGCACGTCACACGTCACACGTCACACCGTGTCGCGGCATGTTCGCACATCGTCGGCGACATTGGCCACGCCGCAATTTGTACAACTCCTATTGAATGGTCTACAATATGTCGGACAAGGCTGCAGCGTAGCGGGCGGCGGCGGCGGCGGCGGTGGCGGCGGCGGCGGCGGCGGCGGCGGCGCGGCGGTGGGCTTAGGTACATTGTTAGCTGCTGTTTTTACAAGGACATCAAATAAGATCAGATTTTCTCTGTTTGGGCGTAGGTGGTAACAGTCACACTATGAAAAATTAGGTTTTTCCTTACTTCGCACTCAGACGTCTGAAATGTGTTGTAAATATTTTATCGAGTTTGAAGGAAAAATTTTAACAGTGACGGAATTTATTATAGCTATCAGTGACTTTTAAAACAGTCCAAGGACTGTGTCTGTGGGAACCGAACGATTTTATCAATTCCGATAAAGATATTGGTGCCTTTTTGCCAAAAACTGCGGTTCATAAATCTGGACCTCGTGTCAGGGGGTCGACGAGGGGAGGGGGGAGGGGCGTGGGGGGAGGGAGTGTGTCTCCACGGAGCGGCTCATTAAAATACCTAAATCGCATCCCGCGGGACAGCGCGTGAGAAGCGGACACTAATTAAGCGAAAATAAGTCGAGAGGCTGAACCCACTACCACTAGCGCCACTAGCGCGTAGCGGACGTTTTGTTGCTCTACAGTCTACAGTCTATATAATATGCGCTTACTGGTTTTTCTTCTCGAAAATGGCGTGCTTTAGTTTTTTCTTACAAGCTATGTAAACGGACTTGATCGCTCTGTTAGGAGGTCCGCTTCGACAGTCTTTTGAAAAAAAAAACCACAAGAAATGTCCAACGAATTTAATTTGGAAATTCACACACACGGAACTTTTACTTCACGCGAATACAGTAGTTTCAGTGTTAACTATTCAATATGGAAATGTGGACTGCTTCGCCGCCTCGCGGGTTGTTCGCTTTATATAAATTGAAATGCTGAAGCAGCGAATTAACACATCATGTTAAAATTATTAATTTATAACATTTCCCCCCTTTAAACGAAGCTTTAATTTAAAATAAAGCGTAGTAAAAAAAAAGAAAAGGAAAAGGAGAGAAATGGTAAAATATTCTACATAATTTAATTATTTGTAAGATTTCTTTTGGATGCACTAAGATTTCGAAGGTCTACAGATGCGTTATCTTCATCATCTGTTATCTGTGACATTTCAATAGAACTTTGGATTTTGTTTTCTTTATGCGAAATCTTTTTGCGATTACATTGGTAAAAAATTTGGATGCAGAATTCGTTGCAATTACGTTGTTTAAAACATTTGACAATCTTATAACATAAAAATAGAAAAATTAACGAAATAATTATATAAGTAAAAGCAGAGTAATACGAGCTATATTTTATAAAATGAGATTCCTCTTGGATCCTGTTGATTTGCAACTCAAGATCGTTGAATTGGTTTATCGAATTTTTTAAGGAATCTAAATTAATATTACTTAGGTTAATAGGTGATAGAAGAGGAATCGTTTTGTTAACAATCTCTTGGTTGCAGCAGTTATCATTAGTTATATCAAAATTAATATTAAAGTTATTATTATCAATAGTTAAATTTGAAATGGTAGAAGGTATAAATTGAATCGTTTTAAAGTAACCAATGCAACCTTTGTTCAGTTTTAATATTCCAGTGCCAGATATAGAATAATCCTTAAAGTTATCATTACAATTGATAGTTAGTTTGCTTGTTTTTGACTGTACAAATATCCATTGATTATTTTTTAATTTATGCCATATGTCAATAAGACCATATAGGATTTTCGGTTCACATTCCCTTGGTAAAGATAGAGTCACTTCAGTTAAAAGTTTTGTCTCGCATGAAGGATTCGAATTTACAGAATAAATTGACTCTAATTTACAGATGGAATTTTCACTATTTAAAATAGTACAATCTCTTAAAGTATCTAATAATACGTAATTTAATCTATCGTCAGTTATAGCTAAATAGGGTTTAGTAGGTTTGATTAAGGCAAAACTTTTGGATTGTCCTTCGTAATGAGGAGTCGGGAGCGGGATTGTTTTATAGACGTTATACTTAACGGGAGAGACAAGAGGGATCTGTATTACAAATACTATCTTATTGTTATAGAAATAGGAGACTAACTTAGATATATCTATAATGGTATGTATATTTTCTATACTTAGTGCTACAGGAAAATCTAAACCTTTATTGATTGAGTTTCTGTGTTTAGACAGTTCATCATACAGTTTTACAGGACTTAGAACAGAAGGATGTAGAACATTAACTTTTGAAAACAAAATTGCGTTTATTACAGTATCGAGAAAATTTGAGATAGCTAGTAAAGAGCTTTCGATTATATTAACTAAGCTATTAAATCTAGTTAAATACATTAATTTTTCATTATCACTAGTAACATAAGACAATATATCGTTTAATTTATTAATCTGAGAGTTTAACTTTATCTCATTTTGATTTAACCTAGAAATAGTAGAATTAAAAGTATTAATAGACGACTTAACTATATGAATATTATCTTTCATTAAATGAAATATCTCAGATTCAGATCTCTGACAAGAGCTAATTGCAGCATCATATTTTCGGGCATCTTCAGCATCTAAAGTGCCAAAGAAAAACTTAAGGATTTCACCACCAAATTCTAAAGATCTTTTGAATCTAGCAGGATTTTCGCTTGAGATAATATGAGATAGAGATTGAGCCTTGAGATAATTGGATTCTAGAAGTACTTCAATTGGACTAAAAACATTTTTGCAGCTAGAGTACTCTTCTGGTTGCAACTTAGCACAAACTAGAGAGGTTTTAACAATCAACCGGTCAACTTTGTCAAGCTGTGGTTCCAATGAGACGGTGTTGAGATGCGTGATTACTCTCCAATAATCATTGTAGAAATAAATTTTTGTAATGGGGTCGAAATATATTCCAGGGCTATGCGTTATGGGTGTAATCATTGGCTCAGACGAGACGTAGGAGAAAAATCTGAAAAGAATGATAAGCTTAAGTTACAGCGAGCTTAATTAAATTAGTATGATACTTAACATGTTTTCTATTTATTAATAAAGTAACATTATGTTTTCCATTTATTTTAACGATTTTGT